>NC_030429.2:27540085-27785085 GCF_001660625.3 Ictalurus punctatus | reverse complement strand
CAAATTGAGTATTACTGTAACTAAAGAAACGTGAAAAGTGACTTTATAAACGCATTATATTTTCCTTTTTTAATTTCTTTTTTTCTTTTTTTTAAATTGAAAATGAAATCCAGCGCTATAAATAATCTAGTGAATCAGATGAATCGAATCCGAGCTCGGTTCAGTGAATCAGTGCTCTTCTATTTAGGCGGCTCAGATGAGAAGCGGCTCACACTTCTCACACAGCAGACACACGGCACACACACACACACACACCAGGTGAACAGCATGGAGACCAGGACTAAGAGAACATGGTGAGAGGTTTTACTTGTTCAGTTTTAGACACAGAGTTTATTCTTCAGTATTGAACTTTACAGATGTTTACTCTACAGAGGTTTACTGTATAGATGTTTACGGTAAAGATGTTTACTGTACAGATGTTTACGTGCGTGTTTTAACAGAGACCGAGGGACTGTAGACAGAGCGATAATAAACACTTCAGCTCGAATTCATCTTCTGTAATTATTCTAAACTATAAAACTCAGCTGATTACTGCATGACTGCATTCTTCTAATGATCTGCATGTGCATACTGAAGATAAACGTAACGTTTAGTGGCTTGCAACTTTTGTTGCGCACAATATATTTTTGGTGCATGTAGCAGTGTGTGTGTGTATATGTATGTATGTGTGTGTGCGTGTGTGGCGCCCCCTAGTGGTGTTTACATCAGTTTCGTTTCTGCAAAAACATTTCACACTTCACAAGTCATTTACAGAGAACCTGAAACCTAACATTTAAACCGACAGGAGGGCGTGAGCTGTCTCCACCGTCATAATAACTATTATCATCTTTCATCATTATAATCCTGTACACTGAATAGATCAGTAAAAAGGGAGAAAAACATCTCCAAACGCAGATGTTGTTGTCTAGGTAAGAGCTCTGTGTGTTATACATGAATACACGAGCACTAAAAAAATAATATCCAGTTAATAAAAGTGTGTGTGGCGGCTGGGGGGGGGGGGGGGGGGGGGATGGGGGGGGGGGGGGGTTCACTATTCACTATTATTATATTATATTTTAATTTAATTATAGGCCATTTTATTTTTACATTATATTTTGTTTTATTTATAGGCCTTGCTTATTTTTTTATTTTCACTGTTACCTTTTTTTAAAATTATTATTTAGCTTTTCTATTGTTATTTTTTTATATTAAGAGAGAGGACAACTCAGAGCTCTTGAATTATTTTTTTTATTTTTTTTATATTTATTTATTTTTTTACAGGAAAAGCCTGACACATTTCAGAAGTGATTGTGTGGAACGTATGAAAAAAAAGATGTGAAAATGATTTTCAACACTAAAGCACATGACGAATGAACGTGGGGAAATTAATGAATCATGTGTGTGTGTGTGTGTGGGGGGGGGGGGGGGGGGGGGATGACGTGTGGAGATTTCAAACCTCATGCAGTGCGTGTGAAGAGTCCCAAGGGGAAGTGTCTTAAATCCACATGGGAATCATGGGATTTGTCATTCATGTGAAGGATATATTGTAGCTTTAATATAATATAATATAATATAGTATAATATAATATAATATAATATAATATAATATAATATAATATAATATAATAATATACAAATTACCAAATGTTGAGATTTGCAAAATAATATTTTTCTTGCTTTTTTTAATATAAAGAAAGTATTTATAGCAGAAGGCCCATTTTAATTTGAGATGTTGAATGGATTGTTTGTTTCTGCTAATGTAGACCAGGTCATGAATTAAACCATCAGGCAGTTCCTGTCATTAAAACAGGAAACTCCTCTGTCCTGACAATGTCAGAAAACAGGTGTTCCTAATAAAATGGCCCTCAGTGAGTGTGTGAGTGTACAGTCCATAAGTGTATTTATGTGCACTATTTAATTCAATCATTTATCAAAATGAACACAGTTATATTTCACACGTCATTCCAGCACATGTTGGGTGGAGTTAATGTTAACGCACTGAAGTTGATTATTTTTCTAGAACAGGACGTCTCCAAGTGTTTTGTTCCTCTTATACCACAGCAATTTAACAATTAAAAGTAAATAAATAAATCACAGCTTGTCGTGTTACCATAGAAACAGTAAAGAAGTGTAAACCCCTCTGTCCTGAAGATGTTGAAAGCTTAAAGTTACAGTGTTACCCCTGACCGTTACACAGCGCTGACACTGGAGACTCCTTCCACGCAATGATTTTTAAAATCCGTTTATAAAGTCGAGCGTCCGCTGTGTAAAACCCTGCCAATTCGCTGTTAGCATAGAAACGATAATATAAAGCGAGAGGCAACTTTAGTTCATGACTCGTGTTTTAAAATGCCTCTTTCTTCCCTCAGGATGTTTGTGTATGGCTTCATGGAGCTCGTGTGTGTTGGTGAGTCTATAAACAATTTGTGATATTATAAATGTAAATGTATCACGTTTATCCACAGCTGTTCTCATTGATCAGTGTTTTAACTCAACAACATCGCTTTTAGTATTTAGTTCCATCATTATCACACAATCTGTTTGTTTTATCATAATTATTTGCTAGCTTAGTACATAAAAACATATCTAAGCTTTTGAAATAATATAAAAGTATGGTCTTTTTTTATGGCTCTCAGTAAACTGAAATATTATGATGGTCTTTTGAAGCATTTATTCAGTAATAAATGCATGTCTGTGTGTTCTCTTTTTATTATTGTTCTTCTCCTTCTTATTATTGTATCTGTTGTCAAATATTTATATACTTTGACTGCATTTTGTAACTTAACACAAACATTAAATAAAAAAAAATAATAACATCTATTTATTGACTGATTAATTGAGTGAACATAACACCGAAGTTACTGACCTTGGATAAATGACAGAGTCCCTAAAAACGTCATTATACAATCTTAAGCGAACTGTCATGGTGTGATCATCCACCAGATGGCGCCTGTAGACTAGATGCTGGAGAATCAGTGTTTGGGGCTATTTTATTCTCCTCCTGTTACTGCTGTTTTTACGTACCAGTTTTACTCCAGCACTCCCTCTGTTTAGTCACATTTACAGCAGAACCGGGAATATAAAGCTGCAACAACCAAGACACCTTCCTGACAGTGCTACAGGAACAACTGCAACAGATTTAGTGGAAAATGTTCAAGAAATAAGAACTTCCAACACCCATTTAAGTGTTCTTGATACCAACGTATTAAATAATTCTACAGACAAAAAAAAATGGCTTGGTATATCACACAGTGTATTATTTGGTTTGCACTCTCCTGTGCTCCTACTGATTGTTATTTTTATCACCATTGCTGTTATGTTCGAAGCCTGTGTAGAAAACGTCGTCAACCCCAGATCTACCCGGTGAAGACCCTGTGCCACTTCACACAAGGAGAAAGAACACAGAAACTATCACAGGGCTTTGAACTTCAGTGAAGAAAGCCACTAATGGACACAATGCTTGGAGCTTCAGTGAAAAGACTGCGTATGTTCACTAGGACGATGAAGTTTCAAAATGTCATCCACTCATTTTCAACATATCAGAGAGAGACAAGATCATCTCATAACCCTCATGGATCCACTTTGGTGTGCAACAGAACATCCTTTTCAAGGTGGGCCACCAAGAACACACATTTCATGTTTTGATGGCCACCAAACCTCTCAACATGTCCACCAACAGGCGCATGTTAAGCAAAACCCATTAGGGGATCGGTGCATACTGGGCTGTCTACGGCTCTGGATCTTCAAACTTCAGTTCTTATGTTTGGAAGACTCCTGGAGTGGCACAAATACATGCAGAAATATCGCTGTAGTGCTTAAGCTCACAATTCTCCAAAGACCTCATGCCCTAGGATTGACCTGTCTAACACTTCAGAGCCCTACCGGGATCTGATGAGGGCATTCGCTCAGAGCAAGGTCTCCATTTTTACCCCAGAATAAACCGTCACCACGTGACTGTATAATTAAAGAATCTCCAGAAGCAAATCATGTTAATTCATTCCTCATCACCACCTGTGGTGTACGGACGTGATGCAGGGTATTGAGAAAGGCCCATAACATTTGATTTTGCTGAATTATATTTGTGTCTTCTTGCACAGTGTGTCCTAGAGAACAGAAGACTGGGTTTATAACACCCTGCAAGAATATTTGATGGTGTCATTGGCGTAAGCATCCCGACACAGCACAGACAGTGATTGTGGTCATCAACAATTATCACGAATACAGTGCACTGTCAAACTGTTCTGAATCATCGATTTGTATAACTCGATAAGACCTAATCTCATGTAAATTTCTAGGATGATGCATTTCCCAAACAGGCAATGTCAGAGACTCAATCAAGGTCAAGGCCACCGTCCTGTGATGCTCAAACAGGTAGACCGACTTTTTCACTTTGCTATTTTACATGCATTTATAAGAACCTGTAGCTCTTCATCATACGCAGACACAATGCACAAAACAAGTCAAACGGACACAGCGCTTACATTCAGGTGGACTGGAAGGAGAGCCAGAAAAAAATCAATAACAGAGCAAAAGCACATTTTAGCAGTTTTAGACATGCAAATTTGTTAAAAAAAATCAAGAGCATATTTCTACTTTAGAGTGAGAGATGTTTCTACAGCTTGAATCCCAGTGTAGAGTCAGTGACAGCTTCCCAATTTACATTTATTGGACATAAAAGCACATGGACATGGACTTGAAGGAACAACATTCTGAATTAATTCACAGTGCATAGCAGACTACAAGACAAGACATTCAGGAACTGGAATCAAATTTTGTCAAGGCTTAGATCTTGGCAAAGATAAAGAAAACATTTCTAAAACTGCGAAAGATCTGGATGTGGTAGACTCCAGCATTGGAAAAGATAGACGTGTAGAACCAGGAGAACCAGATGAGGAAGGCCAGTATAGCAAAACTTTAGACATCATCTACAGAGACCATCTCAAAAGCACTCCATCACCCACACATTTGTGAGGTTGGTGACCTTTAAACAATATTTAAAGGTCTCTGGACTGATGAGAAAAAAATATAACTTTTTCGGTTGAACTCTTAAGTACCATGTCTAAGTACAGTGAAAGGTGGTAGTGGCAGCATCATGATATGAAGAAGAAGAAGAAGAAGAAGGAGAAGAAGAAGAAGAAGACGACAAAGCAGAAGCCTTTTTTGCAAACACAAGAATGAGAAGCACGGCAAGTGTGGCTCATTATAAAGAAGTGAAGGATCCATATACAGGCAGTATTGTGTAGAAAACTTATTACAGAGAGCACACCACTTGGACTGGGGCAAAGGTTCATCTTTCAGGATAACAAATGGTTTTAAGAAAATCTCTGAATCTCTGAGAGTGGACCAGTGATAGTCAGGACATGTACTCTTCCAGGAAGATGTGTTCAAACTCTGGTACATAAAGCTTATAGAGATGTGCCAAAGAAGACTAAAGGTGTTTGAACTGAAAGTACTGAAGGGTCTGGATACACTTGAGTTGTTTTTGCTTTGATATTGGTATACGGCCTCCTGTTTGTACATACATTCTTTAAGATAACCGAAGTGTGCAAAACAGTTTGGAAAACACAACAATTCCACACTTATGGGCAGATCCTCACATGTAAGGGCATGAAATGGCATTAAATATCACTTCATGTTACACCAGAAGGCAAACAATGTCAGAGACTACAGCACTAGCATACATACTGGTAGTCCATAAAATACCATTCTACAGTGCCCATGATCTTATGAAGCAATAAGAGTACATGCTGGGTTGGAAGCCATGGACGGATGTTTGGTAACTTTACTGGAGGTTTACCGGTTTTCCAAAACTGCTCCTTTTGTAGCTTTATCCGATATCAGCTCGGTTACGAAATTGGTCCATTATTACAGGAGGCCAAACCACGATGCCAACCCACACCCTGTTCCCATTCAGGCCAAAATGGAATACTGGACCCTTCAAAGCAATGTGCCGAATTAACTGTTTAGCCTTTCCACTGGATCTGCCTCTCTTTTGGGTAAGTCCTCTTTTGTTTCGCGAAACAAATCATGTTACACTTCCAGCTTTTCTCTTTTCTCGTTTTCATATCAGTGTAGGTGACAGGACAGCGAATGCTCTAAATATTTAAAGCATTTATGTGTGCCATCCCATCACATCCTGAATCCAGAACTTGAAGAAAATTTCCACAGAAAACACCAGCTGGACCAACTGATGTTTACCATCATATTTACATGAGTGTCTACTAGAGGGTGGAGAGCAAAGTGGTGTTAGGAGCTCCAGAGAAAGAAGATCCTGGAAGCCTTGCCTATCAACTGCGTCAGCATTTCCTAACCTGGAGCTCAGTTTTTCAATCCTGTTTTCTTTAGTTACCATTGCATGTTTCTAAAACCTTTCTCAAATATAGTTTGTTCTCTGCATGTTTGTTCTCACCTGAATTGTTTGTGTCACACCAGCCATGTTGCTGCTTGTATTGTTGTATTTTGACTTTTGTTACTTTTGCTTGTTTACTGTAGCCACACTTTAATTTCGGTTCTTGCTGTACTTGCGTACATGCTCCCAAAAATATCTGCTTTATTTGGAGACCTTGGGTAACTGGTTTGTTCTCAGGAAAGTGTTCAAAAGCAGCACATTTTAAAATGAAAAGCTTTCTTGAATATATAATGAAAAAAATATTTTTTCTTTTTTCCTGAAAGCTACCTTTTGTGGCTTATTGGCCTGTTTCTTGTGATCTGCAGCCTCGAGTCCACTCTCGTCAGTCGTGTTCACTCGGTCCGGAGTGGGTCTGGAAGCTGTGCTGCCGTGTGAATGGGGCTCACACAACGACGTGTCATCTGCAACACCGTATATCCAGTGGCAGACTCTGAGAAACATGGTGTTCGAGCGAATGGGCCCTGCACAGTTTCAGGCCGAGGCTTACCAAAACCGCACTGATGTTCCCGAGGCCGTGCTGGCGAGAGGGAACTGCTCCCTGCATTTGAGTGACATCCGCTTTAGCGATGCAGGAATCTATGAGTGTTATCTGGTGGTTGGGAAGTCAGGCAGCAAGCAGAGGATTTTCATCCAGAGTGTGCAGCTCTCTGTTCTCGGTGAGGACTCAGTGGGTTTCACTGATGAGGAGTTTGACTCATCTAAACATCTACTCTTGTTTTTGTTTTGTGTTTTGCTTGTTTGTCAATTTGTAGAACGGCCATGTCAGTATCCTCATAAGTGAATCTTGCACAGATAGAAACGTAGGTAATTCATGGTATTCAGGTTAAATACACATTTTCAGAAATGTTTGCCTATTTTGTTTCTAGATTAATTCGTAGCCAGATGTATAAACGTTCTTAGTGCAATCATTATTGTCAGAAGTAATCAATTCATAAAAGAAGCATAATTACAAGCTTTACATCATAACGTACAATATGAGGTCAAAAGAGTACACACAATTTTCTTACACAAGATTTTTTTCCCTAAAATTCTTTCAAGACAGAGCTTTTTTATTCACTGAATCAGTTGGAAAACATTTTGCCAGTGTCGGGTTTTAGTCATTATCCAATCATACCGATGAAAACTAGGAATGTGTAGGAATGTAATGCTGTTGATGTTAAACAATGTACGTGTCATCGCAACAAAAATAATTTGGCTTGAATCAGTTGTTCACAGGGAGGATTTCTCACACACTATGCAACAGTTTCTGTTTTAAGTTCCTGAATCAACAGTGGGATCGACTTTTGCATTCGGATTACATTTGGAGGCAAATAAACCCATGGAGAATTAACCCATGTTCCATATCACTGTACAGACCACAAGAGCACTCGGGTTGTGGAAATGGGGAAAGACCTGACCCTTGACCTCTATACAAGCCAGGCCGAGACTGTGGTGTTCCAGAGCTCCAACGGTGATGAGTGGAGAGAGCTGTGGAAGCGACAGGGAGACAGTTCTCGGGTGGAGAAGAGAGACAGGAAACTTGTTATCAGGAACATGAGAGCCAGCGATGAAGGAATATACAAAGTGATTGACGGTGAAGGACTCGCGCTGAGCACGGTCAAGGTTTCTGTTCAAGGTAAAAGACTTTTTTAGTGAGTACAGTAGATCCAACAGAGTCCTAAAGTCTTAAGTGCACTACCAAAAACCCTTTATTACCTTAGTTTATTATTCAATAATAATTATCACAGCACTGTTGAATTCTGGACTCTGATTGGTCTGAAGGTGTTCATTAATTTTCTTAACAACAGCAGATTAACCGCAGCTCTGGCAGTAGTGCAGCTGCAAACAGGTTTATATTAATGCACTTGTTCTAATACATGATCGTTTCTATAGTAACAGCTCATTCACAGGGATGTGTATGTTTTATTTTTTGTTTGTTTATTTGTTGTTGTTTTTTTTGCCTTATTAACCTCAAGAGAGAGAAAGAAAAGAGGCTGGTGATTTTCACAGATGTTACAGAATATTATACAGTACTGTATGTAAATATAAATGGCTAAAGGTATGACTTTTTATGTAATAAATACAAAATTTAGATTTTTGCCAAATTGCTGTGGTATAAGAGGAATAAAACACATGGGGACGTGCTGTTATAGGAAAATAATCAACTTCATGGTGGTGATAGTAACTCCACCCAACTCTGTGTTGGAATGATGGAAGATTTGTGAAATATAATTGTGTTCATTTTCATGAATGATGAAATTATATAGTGCACCTAAATATACTATATATATATATATATATATATATATATATATATATATATATATATATATATATATATATATATATATATTACATACTTGCAGAATCTGCAAAATCTTTATTTTGGCTTCTGGGAGAAGTTCTTCAGAAAGATCCTCCAGGTCCTGCACATTCTTTACTTTTCCAGCATCTTCTGCATATTTGAGCCTGATCATCCTGTTCAAAAGTTTACACCCCCCTGGCTCTTAATGTATTAATCGTGTTGTCTTCTTGAGCATCAGTGAATGTTTGGACCTTTTATAATAGTCGTGCACGAGTCCCTCAGTCATCCTCAGTGTGAAAAGATGGATCTGAACATCATATAGTGACTGATGGAAAATGGCCCAATATGTAGAATATGCAGTAAAAGTAAAGAATGTGCAGGACCTGGAGGATTTTTCTGAAGAACAGTGGGCAGTTTAACTGCTCAGGACGAACAAGGGACTCATGAACAACTCTCACAAAACATAAACACAGTCGTGGATCATCCAGGTAACGAGACACGGGATTAAGAATCAAGCGTGTGTAAACTTTTGAACAGGGTAATTTAGATAAATTCAGCTATTGTCTTGTGGACTATATGTAAACATCTGTTATGTGAAATCGTTTATTCGTGGCGGTACTAAATAAACAACAACATGGGATTTTTATGATCCGTCTTATTTTGTTAAAAGTATTAAGATTTTGCAGATTCTGCAAGGGGTGTGTAAACTTCCGACCGCAACTGTATATATACACTTATATAATCTGTATATGATCCATAAATTAATACTTGAGCTGCCATCTAATTTTTATCATCAATTCTTCTTCCTCTGTATTTTTTAATATGTTTCAGAACCTCCTCGACCCACAAGGACAAATATGGTGGAAAAACGTGTTTCATTCGGTATGTAAGAGAACAAGGATTATAAATAATTACTTTTCTTACGTTTATGATTGAGCATGGAATAATATTAGTCACAGTTTATTAAACAGTAGTAATAACCGATTTTCATTTTCAATAGATAATGGCACAGGAGTTTCTTCTATATCTGTAGAAAATGTACAGCAGGTCTACAGGGCAAATGTTTTACCTTTGTGAAACTGTAGCATTAAAAACTGATACAAAAATGATAGAATATTTTGAAGTGATGAGGTTCTGTAAGATCAGACTGGGAGATTATTATCATTTTTCAGTGTTTTATTTTTTCAATATTTGTGTTGACACCAGCTCTCTCTCCCTCTCTCTCTCTCTCTCTCTCTCTCTCTCTCTCTCCCTCTCTCTGTGTGCAGAAAGCAGTGTTGGTGTGAACTCTCCCTCTCTCTCTCTCGGTTTTCTCCTCATCATGCTCCTGTATCTCCTCTGACCCTGAAGCTCATGATGATGATGATGATGACCGTGATGGGGTCGAGTGATGAGGTTCAGGTCGTCCCACACACTGAGTCCTGCAGCGGCTCAGTAATGACAGGGTTAACGGTGCAGTCTCAGGGCATGACGGAGCAAGTGCACTAGAGTTATGCGCCCTAACCCCTTATTTGTTCCAGAGGTGCTGTTGGGTGAAACCTGTCTTGCAATCATTATGTAAAGTGATTTATTTTAGTGTTACGGTGTTAGTGTTGGAATAATTGAATTAATACTTCTTACAGAAATTCTGTTAACAAACTTCTTTGAAAGGTATTTACATAAAAAACATACATAACCATACGATTTAGAAAAGCTTTACACCTAAAGAGGTGACATCAAAGTTTTTATGTAGTGTGGCTTTTTTGCTTTATTTTATTATTATTATCAGCGCATTTGTGGAGTATGAAGTGTTGCATTTCTATTCATGGAGATGAAATGAAAGAAAACAGGGATATCAGGATATGAATACGTAATTCAGAGTGTACATATAATGAGTTTGTAAACAGATGCAAATAGAGATACAAATAAAAGGACTTTCTTATGAGAAAGTTTCACACAGCATCAGGTTGAGACTCGAGGTGTGTTAGGACTCAGATCCCACAGGAGGCAACAGAAAAGTGACTCGAGATTAGGTTTTTACTTTTTATTAAATGCCACGCCCTCTTTGGGTTTAAATCCCACTACAGACACAGATTTTTTTTTAATTATATAGTAATTGATCTCAATGACGAATTTACTCCGAGGATGGAAACTCAAAGCATGGAAGTGAAGTTGTACTAGAATAGTCCCTCATGTTAGTTTTTAATGCAAAAGGAAATAGAAATGACATCTTTATAAATGTACTGTTAAAAAAAAGAACTAATAATTTACATGTAAATACTCTTCAGATAAAGTTTGGGTTTACTTTCAATAATTCCCTGTATAATATTTAAATAAATCCTGTTCAACTTTTAATTCATGTCCTGTTTAAAATGCACTGAGCACTTTATATTTATATTCATACATTATTCATACAAACATGAATCAGCCATTAATGTATCAGTGTGTAAATAATGTTTGCTTATTTATGCAAATAAATTATTTAAATGTTTGTTCCTAAAAACGCAATTATAAAAATCAGATTTCTACAGAAACCCAGGTTTTTTATTCAATGAAATGCTAAAAGTCAGCAGAGTGTGCTGAATAAAAATACTCAAAGCAAACTGTTCACTATAAGTGGGGAAAAGAAATCTCAAACTCGGAACCATACTCCTTTTATTAGTCCTCAGTATACAGTACAAGAATGTAAAACAATTTATATTGTGCATTGTATCTCTGCAGTGTCCTCAGGTACCGTAAAATACGCTTATAAATAATAAAGTACTGTAACAATCAGCACTCAGAAGTTTGAGGCACCATCTGTGGCTTCAGGTCCATTATAACAAAAATACACAACCCAGAAAGCTATGCCAAAATGAGCCAAAAGGGTCACAGTGAGGTCAAAGGGCAAACTCAGGAGAAGAATTGATAAACGGTTAAAGTTAGGCAAACAAATCAACAAAGGATTAGATTTTACACTCAAGAACTGATACATCGTTACGAACACGCACAATGTGAAGTTTATGTACTGTATATACTGTGCAAACAGGAAGTGGAATTGTGAATCATGTTCAATACTTATTATTATTATTATTATTATTATTATTAGTAGTAGTAGTAGTAGTAATAGTCCATCCATACATCCATCCATCTTCTACCGCTTACTCCTTCTTCAGGGTCGCGGGGAACCTGGAGTCTATCCCAGGGAGCACGTGGCACAAGGCAGGGTACACCCTGGACAGGGTGCCAATCCATCGCAGGGCACAATCACATACACATTCACACACCCATTCATACACAACGGACACTTTAGACACGCCAATCAGCCTACCATGCATGTCTTTAGACTGGGGGGAGGAAACCGGAGTACCCGGAGGAAACCCCCGCAGCACGGGGAGAACATGCGAACTCCGCACACACAGGGCCACGGACCCTGGAGGTCTGAGGCGAACGTGCTAACCACTAAGCCACCGTGCACGTAGTAGTAGTAGTAGTAGTAGTAGTAAAATTTTATTACAGAAACAGAATCACTAAGGTGCTACTACAGCTCATACAGTGTCAGTCAAATCCTTATTAAATCTCAGAACTCACTGTAAAAAAAAAAAAAAAACAATGTGGGTTTTTCAGATTTCATGAAATTCAATATGTAAACTTTATTAAATAAAATTAATTTATTAATGAATAAAATCTACTCGGTTTTGTTGTTAAGGATATAACTATTCTTATTGAATAATAGACAGAATATTGAATGAATTCAACACGATCGCGAGACATATTTTGGAGTTTCCCGCTGACAGTGTGACGGCATATCTGACGCCAATCTTCCTTTTTTCTAATATCTTCTTGACAAAGGTGATTTAATTTATATCTGAAAAGAGAGTCATAAATTGTGCACGTTGTCTACATGATGTGACATCAACATCACACACACACACACACACACACACACATATATATATATATATATATATATATATATATATATATTAGTTAACGTTGACTATTACTAAAGTATCTAAAGTAGATTTATGATAATGCAACATTAACAGTGCTGTTGAAAAAATAAAGCAACTAACTGACTCCTGTAGCCAATGTTTTTTAAAGATTACTGTCTTGACTGTAATGGTCCATGACATCATGTTTAGTAACGACCGTCGTGTCGCATTTGAACTTGGGTTAAAATGAGTTTTACAGTATGTTCTCATTTCGCCTTTCAGTTTGCTTAGTTGTGTGTTCTTCTTATCAGTAAAGAATGGTTTGTGTTTTAGACAGATTAATGGCTAAAGGGATAGCTGTAAAACTATTCAACTCTAACACTGAATAGTTTCTGCCATTTCCAGTACTCACGTGCGCCGGTCCATTTCAAGTCCTTACATTAACTTTACGTTAACTTTTAAAGTTGGACTATGCCAATTTTCATATTTTTCATTATAATGTCTATAATTTTTCAACTCTTACAACAATCTATGACCATAGATCCATTTTGTTGCACAGGCTAGTTAACTATTACAGTCTCAAAATTGATTATATAACCCTTGCTCTAAGTCAGTAGGTGGTTTGGTGTTTGGGTTTTCTTGCACTCGATTAATAGATCTTGTAGAGTTGCACTACTTGCATTGTTCTCCACTTGATATATCACTTTGCTTGTATTTCCTCATTTCACATATTCTCCCTCACACTCCCTAGTGAAGTGGCAAAGTAGGTTCGCTAGGAGGGTCAGATGAAGGACTAAGCGGAGCAGCACGGCCCTGCTTGCATTGCGACCTCTCATTGTCTGCCCTTAATTGAGCCACAAGATAAGTGACTTACAAATGAGGAGCTACAAGCAAAGTGATATATCAAGTGGAGAACAATACAAGTAGTGCTACTGTATAAGATTTATAATTGAGTTCTAGAAAAGCAGAGTGCGAAGAGTAGAGGTGTAAGAGTTAGGGTAATTTTATTTATATATTTATTTTTAGGATAAAGTGGGGTTGGCATTTTAGGGGTTAGTTAGGTGTTCACGGAAGAGGTGGGTCTTTAGCTGTTTTTTGAAGATAGTGATGGATTCTGTGGTCCGGATTGAAGTTGGAAGTTCATTCCACCACAGTTAGTGTGAAGGTCCTGGAAAAGGACTTTCCAGAGTACTTTTCCATACTACAGAATACTTTTATTGAGTACCAAAATACTCAATAAATAATTACAAATATACATTTAGCAAAACCCTACACTACAGTTTTAAACAAGTTTACTGTTTGTTTTCACCTCATTTATGTTTAGTTGAAGAAATGAAAAAAAAAAAAAGATTAAATAATGAAATAAGACAGAATTCATTTTAGTTTATTTTTACTTAAAGTATCTCTGAGGTAAAATAAAGCATAAGGGAGAAAAACAGTTGTTAAACCAGCTTTACACTGAGAGATCTCACTTGCGTGCTCCACATCCCTTTAGTACCACAGAGACCAAAGTCAGCCCACAACAAAGTTCCCTCTGTGTGTGAAATTTCTGATTAAAATGTCAGAGTGTACGGGCTGCTATGACATTCATGTAAAATCAACCAATAGTAGGGCAGCAAATTCATGGCACAGCTACAGTGGTAATGTTTTAAGACTAAAGATGGTTAATGTATAGAAACGTAGGATTGTAAATAAGAGCGATTTGTTGATTTCTCAGTGCATAAAATTGCCACTATTACTCCAAACACTTTATGTGTTTCCACAAGCTCGTTTCTGGCATGAGCAGATTTGCTTTTCTCTATAGATAACTGAAGGAGAATCTAGTCATTTTCTTTAATCACAGGTCTATCGTTAGAGGATCTTCATTGTATAATCTGACATGGAGAACACACTATCACACAGTCTGTTATAGAATTCAGAACAGAGTTTAAGGGGATATTGTAAAGTATGATGAGTAATAATCTTAAAAGAGCACTGAAATCACTGGGTTTAGGTGAACATGCTCTTTAATGTAATTCTGACTCATATGTGTAGTAAATGTGTAAAATATCTACAGCTATATGTGAAATCAGTCAGCTGTAAAGTCACTTTTTTTTAACCTGCCTTTTTTTGTTTGTTTCAGAAAATCTGCAAACACTCCACAAGTCTTACAGGCATCATGACCATCCTTTATATTTACATCTTATGGGTTGCTGCTTGTGTAGATGAGTGTCCTGGTTCAATGAGACATAAGTGTCCTACCATTGACTAAAATATGATAAATAAATAAAAAAACTTTAATGCTACAAAACATGTAGATTGTAATGTTT
The DNA here is from genome assembly GCF_001660625.3 of Ictalurus punctatus. Classification (NCBI taxonomy): domain Eukaryota; kingdom Metazoa; phylum Chordata; class Actinopteri; order Siluriformes; family Ictaluridae; genus Ictalurus; species Ictalurus punctatus. The sequence goes on along the minus strand of NC_030429.2, from coordinate 27,770,211 downwards.
CCCCCCAACAGACTCCATCAGTGAAGCTGTATCAGCTCGAGTGGGTTCCACAGCCATCCTGCCATGTAGACTGAGAACTGTGTTCTCCTCATCAACAGATGTTTATTGGTACAACAGTAATAAATTTGTGCTTAAGCGAAACAGCTATGGTATGATAGTTGGTTCAGGATATGAAGGACGTGTGGATGTTTCTGAGGACGAGCTACGTAAAGGAATCTGTTCCTTAGTGTTGAAGAATGTCAGAATCATTGATGGCGGTGTCTACAAAACCCAGTTTGCTGGTACCCACACCCATTGCTCGCATAAAAGCCGAGGTTTTAATGAACAGGGTCAAACTCTCGGTCGAAGGTAAGTAAATTATGCAGTGTAAAATACATTTATAGAAGTCGTAGCATATCAGATAGCAGCTGGAAAAAGGAACAATAGCACCATCTATTGTAGGGATGCATGAATACATTATTTAGAATTAACAGATGGTGTACAAAATATACAAGTATTTTATTTTTTTAGAAAACTTGCCAGGAAGGTTCAGAGGTCATCTGTTTGAGATTAGAGGTGTGCATCAGGACTGAGATCCTGCAGGACACAACAATTTAAAAACACATGAGCAGGAGATGAAGCTCACAGGACATCCAAGGGCGCAAAGACTGTTAGAACCTTGAAGATGTTTTATCAAGATGCTGTAGTTCCTCGTCTTAATGTTTTCACAAAGCACAGTTTATGGTCTGCTTTGCTTTGATCATTAATTGTGAGATACGTCCAAATACGTACGCTGTCATTTCATCTCAACTGTTCATTAGTGTAACAATGATACACCAGGTTTACTCCACATCATATCACATGGTATGAGATGTTGGTATCACCATTCACGGTATTAATGCATCCCTAGTAATGATTCTGCTAAATGTTGTCATTTTTATTTAAACACAGCAGATTAAATAGCAAAAGACTTTCTTTAATGCAAAACTGTTTTGTTGTATATTCATGAACTAACATCTAAAATTCAAATTAGTCAACCCACATTACTACACTACTACATTATACCACTACATCTATGACTTTCTGCATGAAAGTCAAGAATCTGAAAAATTCCTAGAGTTATATTTGCTTCCTTTATATCTTATGGTTCAGCAGCTGTGTGGGCAGAATTTAATTTCTTTTAAACATCATGTTCCTAACATTAGATCATTTCCTAAAAGGTTTCCCCCCATCTCTGCAGTCTTTTGGAACATTTCAGTACAAGTGGGTTCCACAGTTGTCCTGCCATGCGATTGGAGAAATCTGCCCGTCCACACACCTCATGTTGGGTGGTCTATCGATTCTGAGGTTGTGTTTGAGCGAACAGGTAACGAGTCGTTTCCAGGTGAAGGATATGAGGGTCGTGTGGACGTTCCTGAGGACGAGCTGCTTAAAGGAAACTGTTCCCTGGTGTTGCAGAACGTCAGAGTTACTGATGCTGCTGTCTACAGAAGCTCCCTCGTCGTGAAACAGACAGAGAAACCCGTTTTGGTTCATGAAGTTGAACTCTCAGTCGACGGTAAGTGGATTAGTCTCAGATGATCCTGAGTATGACACATATCAGTACACAAAGTTTAAAATACCTGGAAAGGTACTAATCTCACCTGAACAGCCACTTGAACACCAACCCCATGATTAGTGGACGACCCGCTCTACCACTTGAACCACAGCTGCCCCTATAACTCTGTTATAAATTTTATATCTATTAGGGATGTTTTGATCCGCTCCCAAGGACTTTGTCAAGAGTTGGTATCGATGTTGATCCAGGTACATTCTGATGGACTGGGATTGGCTATTTAATATACTTGATCAGTCCTTTATTCATGTTATTTTACATCATATTTACAGTTAAACATCTGGAGTGTGAAATTATTTAAAAGTAGAAAACAAAAACAGCACAACAGCCACATGCACTGTATGAAATGTCCAGCAACAGAGGCGCTTTAAACACAACCGATATGATACAGCATTTGAAGGAATACACCGAGTTCATGCAGGTCACTCAAGAAAAATACTTCAACAAAGAACAAACACTGGAGACAAACGCTTTGGATAAAAGTGCTATATAAGTGCACCATTTGGAGGATGTTTCCTCAAAACAACAACAGTGCAAGAGAATTTACAGAAAAGTTAGTTGAGTGCATTGCTCTTTATGACCAGCCAGTCTCAGTTGTAGAGAATGGAGGTTTTCTGCACCTTCTGGAGCTGATGGAGCCGCAGTATGTTGTTCTCTCTCAACACTACATTTCACTGCCACACCGGAGCTTTACAGTAATGTTCATGACCACCTGCGAGAGTCTTGTAGATGTGACTGCAGTCAGTTTAACTAATAACATTTGGACTTTAGATGTTCACCCAATGTAACTGCTTAGCCTTACTGCACACTGATCACCACCTCTGTAAAAATGAAGAAATCACCACACTTTGAGGATGTTCACCAAACTTTTTTGCTTCGTAGCAAATAAACAAATCACAGATATGACACAAAACAATTTTGCATACCTCAAACTAATTAAATAAAATTATTTAAATGAATGTCATATTTTTTTCCCAGATCAAGTAGATGAAAAAAATATGGAATCACTCAATAAAATTATTTATACAGTAACGTTTTGTTAGTAGCGTAATCCTCTAACACTTTCTAGCCTGCACTGGCTGAAATGTCTTTCTTGGATATAAATTCACCAGACCTTCTCTTTGTGGATTGGACATGCCAATTTTAATAAATCATAATACTAAAACTTGTCTCTTGTAAACTTGGCGTTTTTAAATGAATGTACTGAGTGAATGAAACAATAACTCATAATATCTATAAAGACACTCACTGGCGCCACCTACTGGTGTAATGATGTAACTTACGGAAAGGGTCACTGAACGAATCTATTTGGTGAACAGAATCAGAAGATTGGAGTCAGTAGTCAGTGGGATGAATCGGAATTTCCCCCGATAGTAAACAGGGAGGAAACGGGATGAAAGTTGAGGTATTTCTGTGGAATTTACGGGGAATTACAAGCTCCAACCTCAATTCTCACTCTGCAATACAGAAATAAATTGAGTAGAAATTAAAAAAAAGTATTTCTGTAATTTTATTGTTTCAGAAATTTAAATCTGTGCAGTTATTGCACTTATCTCTAAAGTTTGTGCATGCTAATTCTCCCAGGAACCTGCAGTACACCTGGAACACCTGTTATAAGTTGATAGACATCTTATAAGATTAAAAAAAAAAAACAAACAAACAAAAAAAAACAACAACACAGAATTCTTGTTTAACCGTAATAAACACAACGAATATAACGAATATATATATATATATATATATATATATATATATATATATATATATATATATATATATATATATATATATATATATATATATATATATATATATAATGGAACAAAATCCAAAACTTAATAAAAATTTCCCTTGAAAATTCCTTTTGAATTATTGTCATAAAGTGTTTGATATTTATACTTTAATATTTTTTATTCCAACCATAAATATCATGTGACTGTAAATGTACACTAGTAAGGTTAATATCACACCTGTAGAGGAGGATATGTAGAAATCAGGGCTGCTAGTGTTGGTGACTGTTTCAATCAGAAACGCAGCATAAACGTCTCATGTAAAAACATGTTACATATTTTAATTTTGGTCTTTTTCTCCAGCATCCCAACCCATTGAAGAGCAGCAGCAGAAAACCACGCCACTCACTTCAGACTGTAATGGAAGTTCGCATCAGTGCAGTTTTGAGTGTGTAATGGGAGTGTAATATTGTAGTAACATGCTTTCCGTATCCACAAATAACACAACACACCAGTTACTAGTAACTAGTACAGTAATGGTTAAAAGTTGGTATTTATTTCTAGTTCTTACTAAATATTAATTTATAATCATTATAATAATATTTATAGAAAAACTTTATATTAAAAAGGTTAATTTTGGAAGCACTGGTGTAATAAGCAGATTTTTTGGCTGTAAGATACTAAAATGGTGTAAAGTTTAAAAAGTACACTATAATGTCTAATTGTTTGTGGGTGAGAGTAGTGTATAGAGAATGTGTGAGGGTGACTGCTTTTCATGTTTGTCTAAAATTTCTTGTTTTCCTCTCTTAATTCTTTGTTGACACATCACTGTGATGGTAAATGTATTAACCAGTAAAAAGTAACTGTATTAACCAGAATGAATGTATAAACCATGAATATAGTTTTATTCCCTCAACACCCCCAAACCCCTTATTGGGAGTGGATGGAGTGAGATATTGATGAGAAAATTGATATAGTGGTATTTTGTTTTTTTCTTTTTGCAGGAAACCCACAGTGGTGTAAGTACTTTTACAATAATAGTACTATTCTAATTACTATAGACAGTTGTTCTGTAGAGATGGTGGTTTCACCTGATATGGGCATTAGGTGGTTCGTCACCTGAGAAATTTTGAGAACCAGTGATGTAGATAATGAGACAGAATATTGAATGTAGGAGTACTAACTTAGTCATGGGTCTAATTTTTAGTGTCAGAGTAGGGGGAGATTAGGAAAAACTTGAGTGTTGAGAGAGTGGGACTGAATTTTAATGCTAGAAGGATAAATTAGAATGAATTTATTATATATATATATATATATATATATATATATATATATATATATATATATATATATATATATATATATATAAATATATATATTATAAACTATAAAAAATAATTTTACTTTTATTAACTAAATAACAAGCCTTTCTGTGGCACTGCACTATAGATTTTACAGTAGACAAGAATATGGAGGAGTCGCACCTACAGTCTTATAGTTTCAGTTTCAAGTTTATTTGTCATGTGCTCAAAATACTCTACAGCTCTATAGTATATAATTTATAGTATATTTACATATGAGTGGATTATAGTTTATTCAGGACAGTTCCTCAACCTGTTGGTTCTGGATTGAATGCTGCAGTACCGTCTGCCTGATGGCAGTCTGGTAAACTGTCTGTATGCTCGGTGATTGTGGTCTGTGGTGATATTGTGAGTCTTCCTCACACATTCTGTATGGAAGATATCCTGCAAGGCTGGTAGTTTGTTGCCAATAATGAGTTCAGCGAAACCAGGCATGCACTTAGTCAGGATGTTAGAAGTTATTCAGGATGTTGGGAGGCAACCAAAATTCCTTACACTTTGCAGGAAGTAGGGTCACTGATAAGCAGATTTCACCATTGTGTTTGTGTGAAAGGACCAAGTCAGGTCATCTGTGAGGTGCACCACAAGGAATTTGATACTCCTAACTCTTTCCACAGTAGCCCCACCAATGTTAAAGGGGGCGTGTCCACCCTCTGCAGGCTTCTGTAATCCCCAATCAATGAATAAGTTAAACAGGAATACGTGCTGAAAGACTAGATAAATTTTATATTAAAAACAGATAGCAAGAAACTATTACATAGTAATAAGGACTATTACATAGTCTGTGAACAGGAAATGAAGTGGGATAAATTAAGAAGTGCCTTTTCAGGAAGGGTAATCAGATATCCCTGACTGGTGTGACAATGACATTTTAAAAGTTGTAAATACAGGAAAGACCTGTATGATGTAGGATCTGATGTGAAGCTCAATGTACAAAATTATAAATCTGTGTATCACGTTACACTATTTAAAGACGTACCAGCACTTAAAATGCATTTGTCTGGAAGAGCTTATGCCTCAGCTGAAATCGCTGATTCTGAAACTGATAAAATAATAACATTGCTGAATCTGAATTTGAGAGCATGCAGCCTGGACATTTTATATTATTATATATATTTTTTTAAGGACAAAAGCAAAAATAACGATGAGACAGAACCTTCTTCAGAAGCGAGCGTGATTCAGCTGATGTGACATGTTACTTGAGTTCATGACATGAAATGCCATTTTACACATTTTTTTTTGCTCGTGTAATATAAGGAAATACTGTAAAGTGTTTACACTGCTGATATATAATATAAATAATAATAATAATAGCATGGAGTTTACATAAATAATTTCCTCATCATATTGGTACAGATCTGTAATCAGACGCAGGTCATGTCAGGCTGGTAAATGTCTGATTCCAGCATAGATCACTCCTAATCTGTCCAAATCTGATGTGCTTCTATCCGTGGGTTCACTGTTGTGTGTGAAAGTGGCATAGTGCAGATTCATTTCCTACAGAGAAAAGGGGGAAAACATTATACAGTTAATACAAGTGCTTTCAAGTTTTTATCTAGTGTTTATCTAATAAGCCAATTAAACATCATTATCTAATTGAATATTAGGTTAAACCTTCACAGTCACACACAAGTTTATGAATTAAAAAAAAAGAGCATATGATTTAATCATCTCTGTTTTTCCTGTCAGTTTTATAGGCTTTTGTACTAAGAAATATACGTAAAGCTGAAGGCAGAGCTGTGTGGGCATCATGTAATAAGTGACTGGTGAATGATTGATTGAATAATTGATTGTTCTCCATGGCAACATAAATACCTCGTTAAGTTCTATAGAAGAGCTTCTACAGCATTTCTGTTTTTACAGAAGTAGAAGTTAATTGTAAAAATGAATTATCAGAGGCTTTAACCTGAATTATATGGGCTGTAAATCTGTCATAGTTACTTTTATGTATTTATGATCTGAGAAACTCCCTTTAGTGGCACTGCTGAGTAATAGCGGAGAAATATCTCCCACGTTTATAACCCTGACTTATTACTATTGGACCATCATTAAGAAATTTCACATATACAGTAGCACAACTAGTATTGTTAGGTTAAATGATTTCAAGTTTTGGATATGTTTCTTGTACCTTCTCAGGTGAACAAGTGGTGTTGGTGTCACTGCAGCATGTTTTTGGTGATATTGACTTTCCTGAAAGAGAAACACCAAACGCAATTCGGCTAAATGTTTTATTCCATCAAAACAACTGTTTGTGTTGCAATCTAGGAAAACCCATCAGATGTTACTGATATAGATGTGGCTGAATTCTGACAAACAAGTGAAAATCATGGGACATCAGGTTTTGCTCAAAACTTTCTGCCTAAAATGGACTTTACATTTAAATTTATGGTATTTGGCAGACACCCTAATCCAGAGCAACTTACATTTATCTTATTTATACAATTAAGCAGTTGAGGTTTAAAGGCCTTGCTCAAGGGCTTCCTAGCTTGCTAGAGAGGTGTATTAGTGTCACCTTTGACTTTCTAAACTATTATATTAAATATTAAAGTGTTTGCAATACATACATCATCACTGCAAAGGTACAGTGGACAAAGTTTGTTGTAATGTTTGAATACTAATATGATAATTTGAGCCAACCGATCAAAAGTGAGTAGGTGAATGATTGTCATGTGAAGAGACGGCAGTGTGGCTCATGTTTAAATGCTGTGAGTGAAGTTTACCTCAGGTGATGAGACTGATGGGAGATACTGTAATGTGTGTGTGTTAGAGGAAGGACGCAATGTGTATGCTTATTTGGATTGTTTATTTATATATACTTTATGCTTGAAAGTATTGTTTATTTGTAAGTATTGTCACTGTTCTTCTAGGCATGGGTCAGAAGAGGCAGAAACAAACAAGGATAAGTCATATCAGCAGAGGACAGCAGCCGAGGGTCTAAACCAGGAAGTATACCAGTAACACCTGGAAACACAGACCACTGAAACTAGCCAACAGTGTTCAAAATTTATATGATACAAATGTATGAGGAGGCCATGAAGATACAAGATGTTATAAAATTCACACAGAATAACAAAGGACGTAACCAGGCAGAGGACAGGCAGAGACAAGACACATCAATACAAAGGCACATGACCATGAAGATGAATCAACACAAAACATGAACAGAGTGCACAGAGATGGGTAATTTATCATAGATATAGTTGTGCTCATATATTTACATACCCCTTGCAGAATCTGCAAAATGTTAATAATTAAAATAATTATAATAATAAGACGGAAACTTCCATTTTGTTCTTGTATTTAGTACTGCCCTGAATAAGTGATTTCACAAAACAGATGTTTACATATAGGGGTCACGTGTATATGTAAAAGAGAAACATTCCACTTCAGGAAAGTGAAATAGTTTCCAAATTTCACCATGTGACTGGGTTTTCCATGTTGCCACAAAATGAAACTGAAATTGGTCAGAATGTCCTGTTCACATAACACTATTATGAAGTGCTATATATTCAAAAGGTCACCAGTATGCTTCTAACACACTGTGTTAATCTACACATCTATACAGTTTTCATAGTATAGTGTACGTCAAACATTCAATTTTTGGCCTTGTATTAATAAAAAAACATTGTCTAAAAGAATGAAAATTATTTTTAAAAATATATATTATTAATAGAAATACTGGTGAAATTATGGGATTTTTTTTGGTAGTGGACTTTTGTACATGACTTTAAGTCTGAAAATCAGAAATTCTAATTATTTCTAGTCCACATTGTAAATCCCTGCTGTGCTATACTCCCTGTGAAAATGAACTTTACAGTGTTTATGTATCCTCAGGACATGTCTGTTACATACTCTTACGCTCAAGTCTACAGGGAGGTGTTTCTGGGTGAAGGAGCTAAACAGGAAGTTCTATAAACAAGTTAAAGTAAAATCTATGTATTGATTCTGACTTGCATTAATGTAAAGTAGTTCTCACCTTGTACTCGGGAACAGAACATACAGCTGCAGATGATGTTTATTAGGAAAGAGATGGAACACACACATGTTAGGATTATAGTTATTATCTGGGAGCGATCCAGAGATGTAGATGAGGAAACAACTTGATTTCTGTTGTCTGAAAGAGAGAAGCACAAAGGACGGTGCTGTTTATGAATAGAATAGTCCTTATTTTTGTGAATTTGCAAACATGAGAGCATACGGGTTGGAAATTAATCTGTCAAGAAGTTTCTTCTGTAGTTTACCTTTTGTAATATGTTGATTTCTTTATTATGTTGTTTGTTTATCACAGAAAGAACTCAATGTGTTTTCTAAATTTTAAATACAATGACTTGTGTCTGATACATGGAATGCTTTCAATCTTGGGGTCACCTGACATTTTGCCTAGACTTTCAAGACACTTATTAACTGTTTATTTAATGTAGTTATATACATTTAAATCTTATGTATGGACTATTTTAAATCAATAATTTACAACTATTTCTAAAAAAATTAATAAATAAATAAAAATCACGTATTCCTATGTATGTCCATAATCTAAACAGCACAAGCTATATGTCAGATATATTGTAGCCCTATGTAGCAGTGCCGTAGTAATGCAGGCAGTAATCCATTAATGTATATTTTTTTAAGCTTACAGAATTGTGCATATTTGTTAAACCTCTGCTGGAACAAACAGAAATGAACATTAATATTACATGAAATGCACTATATGACCCTGTGAACCATTAGCTAGCAGCTATTTACTGTCTGCAGGGTTTAGGGCAGTTATTGGATCAAGGTTGGATGTAACAACACAGATGAGATGTGCAATTCTGAATACATCTCCTGACTTTGATCATCTGCAGCGTGGCACACAGTCCAGTCCTCTCACAGTAAGTGCAAAGTGTCTACAGATGTAATGTCTTACAGTATGGATTAAAACTATTCAGCCCTTAAAATAACTCCACTGGCCACAAAATGTTGAGAACTCCTGCTACATGTCAACTGAAACTGCATGAAAATATAAACATACAGCACCAGGTGCATCTGAGATTAAAGCCTGTGTATCCATCAGATATGCCCTGTTTTCCTAGAGGAAAAGCGTGGAAGTTGTGTTGTTTAGAGACTGTGTGTGTAGCAACCAGCAGAGGGCGCCAGCGGCGCACAGTGAGAGCAGCCATGCGGCAGAACCCAGTTGCCCAGAATCCTCCAGGCTGATTAACCTGGATTGCCTGCACCTGCCAGTCAGGATATTTAAAGCCAGCCTATGATGTTGTTCTTCGTCGCACCTTTGTAGAGGGGTGACCGGTATGGTATGTCAGGGCGTTGCGTGAAAGTATATGAAGAAGGGAAAGAAATGTAAGAATTAGAAAGAAGAAACTGACAAGAGCAAATAAAAACAAAGAAAGTCGTGTAAGAGTTAATGATGAGTTATAGGACAGAATTGGAAAGAAGAGAAACTGAAGATAAAATGCTTCTGATGTCCTCTATCTATTTACTGCTCTCCCTGAAGAGTTCAAAGTTTTGGAAGTGTATGAATTCCCCTTTGGATCTTATTTATCCCACTTTATTAAAGTGTTTTTTTTTTTTCTTTTTTTTCTTAAGTCTGCCAATCTGTCATCTCACTTTTGCTTTTTAGAGCACACATCAAAATGCAGAGACTATTTTTTTTATACATCTCACCATCTATCTTATAAACCCTCATTCATTAATTATCAAGCAGAGATTTGACCTCTGCTGGTCCACAATTAACCGTCCCATAAAGGTCATACTAATCCCCGGGTAAACGGAATCCTGGGTAATCTCGTTTCACTTTGCTCATACTTTTCCCGGGGTTGTTGATTAATCCTGGGTATTGACGATCTGTTTCACACTACACGTTTCTAAACTCTGGCTTAACGTTCTTATGTGCGGCGTCAACAACCGTGATCGGATAAATGCAGCGCGCGACCGGTTAAAATCGGTGAGGGGGGTGTCTCCACAGAAATCCAACTTTGCTGTTTCAAGCCTCTTGAGACGCACAAAGATATTTTGTCATCAATAATTTTATATTTATTTTCCCTCAAACGCTGTGTAACAATTCCCTTTTGGTTTTACTTTCACTTCATTTTTTTTTTTTTAAACTGTGTATCTGTAAACTTATCCTGCGACCGTACACAGCACGTTATATGAGGCACGCGCTGTTAAATTTCTGATTGGGTGTCTGTTGCTATGCATCCAGACGCAACATTCTACCACCGCATCGTTTCACACGGTACACCTTGGGCACGGCAATGCGGGATTAACGCCGCAAAAGCAGTGCTGCCCCTGCTTCTAAGTGTGAACCGTGTCTCTGCCCAGGCTTAAGCAAAGTGTGAAAAGCCCTTAATTTAACTAAATTGATGCACAAATACAGCTATGCAGAATAATAAAGTATTGGCACCCACCTGTAATATTCAGTCTCATTGGTTTCCCAAACTGCATGTGTGTGGTGTTTCGACGTCCACAATAATAAAATCCCAAATCTGTCTCTCTAACTCCAATAATCACTAAACTGCTGTCTTCGGTTACATCAAAGTGACTCTCCTCGACACTGTCCTTGGGGGAAAAATGTGCATCCAGTTTTCCTTTTTTAGCAGTTACGAGCAGTTTCACCTCCTGGGATGTAAGTCGATACCACAGTATGTCCGAATCATTAGTGATGTTACAGACCAGGGTGATGTTTTCTCCATGAGGAACAGATATGATGTCTGCTAAAGTGATCTGAAGAAGCCTCGAGGTGAATACACCTGAAAGACCACATTAAGAGTAGATTCATCATTTCCCCAAGAAACATTCAGCTCCTCTGCCCATTGTGCTAAATAGTAAGTGTTTTTTTTTTTTGTTTGTTTTTTTTTTTTTTTCTACATAACATGAAGTTACCTAAAGTGATCCGAGGGATCTACGTATCACAAATTTGCAGAAGGTGGCTGTAAACCCCAGCTTAATTTTTATTCAAAGCCCAGGTTTGCAGAGTTGTGGTCACATTCATTGGTCAAACCATCAGGTAACCAATCAATATAGAAAGAAAACACATGAAGCAAAAGGACCTGAACTAGAGCAGTAGTCAAGAAATAATGAAAGGATCACACTAAAATGATAAGACCGAAAAACCTTACAGAGAATGTGCAAGTAGCCAGAGTGACTGGGGGAGGAAACTGTTGTATTAGAAATCATGTAAATGTTAGCAATGAATTCAGTCTTGGACCCAGATGTGACACTGTGGCTAAAACAATGATCTAGGTTGATGAACTTAAGTTCAGTGATCGGGTTTGTGTTGAATGAATTGATTGGTAATGCCATCCAATCCTAGAATCAATCAAGAGTTTGCGTTCCATGGAAGATATTTAGCTAGCAGGATTGGGCTAGTTAAGTGTTTCTGGTTAACACTATTTTGCCAAAATGCACACTACGGGTTTGTGACTAAAGCTGTCAATAAATAATCAGGGAAAGTTCCTCATTCAGAGTCAGGATATGCAGTTGCTTAAGACTGGGTGCACAACTTCCCCATGTGATTAACTTAATTATGCATATTTATGTCTGAATACTGATGTCTAATTTCTCTAAATTAGTGTCTAAAATGTTTGCTTGTTTTTTGTCCTAACTTCAAGAGAAGGAATAAGAGGCTGATGAGGAACCGACTGTTTATAGCTGCGATAAGTGCGAACCGGAACTAACTTGTTTAAAAAAAACTACGATGTGCCAGTTTTTTGACTTCATATTGTTATTGATTTGTGAATTGCTGTGGTATAAGATTATTAAAACACATCAATGCTGCTATAATAATCAACTTCAGGGTGGTAATCACAGTTGCTCTTCATCACACCACACAAATAACTGCTGATTATTTTCCTACAACAGCACCACACACAGCTGTATAGTATAATAAAATGCATTTTTGTCAATTTACCTATGTACTTACCGATCATCAGCTGTATAAACAGCAACCTGGCCATTTCTTCTCTGACTTGAGGGGGAGAGATTTCAGTCTCTGCAGTGGTGTTTCAGCGTTAAATAACTGCAAACCCACACATCCTGCCATTTCATATAAACACTGCTGATGTCAGGTGTGGGGTGTGTGGTGGTTTTATTTATTTTTTTTAAAAACACTTACTCAGCATTTAGTGTTGATTCCTGTAATCAGTCACCTTTTCACCCAGGGTTTCATTAGCCTTGTTTGTGTTCATTGACCTCCATTTATTCACCAGTCAGTTTGTGTCTACAGTACTGAGCCATGATTTTATACAGCAAGTAAATAAATGAGCTGTCAGTTATAGACTGATGCCTTGACAAGCTAGGAAAAAATGTCATGTCAAATGTGATGGAATCACATGGAGTGCAGTGGTGATGTGAGCTCTGTGTTGAAGATTCTGTGATTCTGACTGGAAGGACGTGAGATCAGATGCCAGGGAGTTTGAATCAAAGTTGCAGAATGTGGCTTTAAATTTGACTTTCTTCTTTTAAAAAAGTTTATTTTGATTTCCAAAAATTACTGTTCCATTTCACATCCTTCAAAGCATTGGCATGTTTTTTGTTTACTCAATCCCCCAAACACACACCCAATGTCTCCATAAAATAAATGAGACTGCAGTGTTTCCTCCAATAACCAAAAGTTGTCCACAATGTGAAAACAACTCGGAAAGTAAGCTGAACTAACCAACAAAATATTAAATTTTATTTGCATAGCACTTTTAAAAATGGAACAAATAACAGCTTTACAGAAATGCATACATGTATTTTAAATTGATCCCTATTGAGAAAGCCAGAGGTCAGTGGCATGGGGAAAAACTCCAAGACTATGATGAAGAAACCTTGAGAGGAACCAGACTCAAGAGAACCCATCCTCATCTGGGTGACACCGGATAGTATTATTTATTATTATTTATTATTATTATTATTATTATTATTATAAATGAATCCCTTCTATAACTGTTATATAATCAAAAAGTGCAACTGTGTAAACATGAACTGAGTATGAGCATCACTGTCACTTCTGAACTAATAGGTTTAAATGAAACAGTATTGTATCAAACTGAAGTTATTAACTGTTCAATGATAACATGATAAAGACTTGAGTGCAAATTGTTTTTAGCAAATGCAGTCAGAGGCTATCCAAGGAACTTTTTTTAAGCACATCTTTACATGCTCATAAGATGTCTGCACAGTACTGTATGTTTGTTTTTTTTAAATGTGAAAAATGAATCAGGACTTTAACACATGCCAAATAGGTGTTTGTTCTGACTTCTGCTGTGAAGTAGTTGCTCAGACACAGAAGAATAAAGGTTTCTGTGTAAAATCAATACTATTGATTTACAAATTCCTGAAAGTGTGACTGTACTGTTTAAGTTAATGCTATTCTTTATCACCTTCATGGAAGAGAGCAGATCTTTAAGAGAAAGAGATGGGTGTCATGTTTCCATGATGGGGGGGGGGGATGTTTCAATAAATGGGTAGAGGGGCTTTCCAAGCCAAAGAGTCTAGAGACTTCCTGTTGTGCATGCTGGGGTTGTGGTGGTCTTGAGTTCACCTATGTTAACCTACGTCATATATACTCCTCCCACACCACATGTGACCACTACCCACCACCAAACCTCAAATGCAACACCATCCCAAATAATAGATTACACTAGCGCCTTGGTACACCAAACAACCCCAAATTCCAACTCCACAATAAAAATGGCTTCAACAACTGTAGGTATGATGTTTTTGTGGAACGCTGTTTGGTTTAATCCAGACATAATGGGACTCCTGTCTTCCATACAATTACACTTTTGACTCATCAGACCACAGAACATTCTCCCAAAAGGTTTGAGGATCATCAAGGGGTGTGTTTGGGTGGGTGTTTTTTTTTTTTTTTTTTTTTTTTTTTTAAATAAAACTAAATTCAGATGAGCCTTAATGTGGTTTTTGCCTCAACACTCTTCCATGGATGCTATTTTTGCCCAGCATCTTTCTGATAGGATTTCAATTTTATTTATATCAAATCAGCTTTACAGAACCATATAAACACAGGACATAGTCATGAATAGTGAACTTTATTGATGCAAGAGAGGCCTGTAGGTCCTTTTTGATGCTGTCCTTGGCTCTCTTGTGACTTCCTGGATGAGTAGTTACTGTGATCTTGGCGATATTTTGGATATTCGGCCACTTGTGGGAAGGTTCATTACTGTGCCGAATTTTTCCATTTGGGGAGAACTGCTCTCGCTGTGGTTCTTTGGAGTCCCAGAGCCTTTGAAACAGCTTTGTAACCCTTCACAGACTGATGTATTTCAATCATCATTTCATAAAAATTGCTGGATTGTGAGGGCATGGACTCCTTTATGGTGTCCTTTTTAATCGTTTATCAGATGCTTCTATCCAAACCCACTTACGAATAAGGAAATATAAGCAAGGCAATAAATCAAGCAGAAAACAATACAAGTAGAGCTACCATACAAGACTTTTAATTGAGTACTAGAGGAGCAAACTGTAAAGGACTTGGGAATCCTTTTGTCTTGATTTCTGACCCAACTTGCTATTCACATTCGCCCCCCCCCCCCCCCCCCCACCAGCTAAATTTCTAGGTCCTTGTCAATGCTATTTCAAACAATGACACCACATAATTAAATATGTAAGAGGTAACTTGCATTAACCATTCGAGTATTTGTGGGTCATAACCAGGCAGGATAGAGGCTGATTCACCTGCACATATTTTCAAGAATGATTTTATAAAGCAAAAATGGCGTGCATGTGTGTGCCTGCAAATTTTTATAGATCAGATGTTTGTGTTTTGTGCACACTTTCATGCCACAAAGATTTATAACTGATCCCACAGATTTGAAAGAAAAATGCATGCTAATGAGCATAAGGCTGGGTTACTGTCTGTCTTGCTCCTTACTGTTTAACATTAAGTTAGAGCCATTCAAAATAGCACTTGGTTCTGGAATAGCCCCTTATTAACTGGGTTAATGGCAGCCAACAGACTTCATGGATCAGAGGTAATATTGGAGCCTGTTAATGAGGCATGATGGCACAGCTGTGCAAGAATGTAATGTTTTTAATTAGGAAAAGTGATCAACTAAAAACCCAAACAGGATGTGTGTACAACAGGAAGTGTTGGTGCGTCATAGCATCTGAGCTCTGTACTCTGTATTGCCTTGTTTCCTCTAAGTTCTATCCTTTTATAGCATATTTTGAAGACCACCCCACACACACCATAGTGAAACTGACACTAAATGAACGTCGGTTTCCAAAGGTTGTCACACACCCACAGTGTCTTTCATCTCCAAAGTATGATTCACAGACTCTTAATCATAATACATCAGTAGTATCTAATTACAGCTTTTTAAAATGAATGATTGAAAATGAGTTTAGCTTGCCATTAGATGTGATTGCTTTCTCATGTTCCTCTCAGAAATTCGAGAATATTTTACAAAGGTGATTATTTTAAATATTTACACTGACACTGAAATTTCACTTCAGTTTGATACTGAGCTACAGTGCTACTTGTGTAATACTGAACAAAATGGCATCCTGGGGTCAGATAGTGACTACTGATTAGAAATTGTCCAGCAGTGTGCTTTTAACACCTTCATAGCAACATTATTCAGAAAGCGCAGTAGACTGAATCATCTTCAAATGTGAACAAAAGGCTCCACCTGCAGACACTGCATCATTCAAGTCAATATATTTAAGAAAGACATGACTATCTGGACCTGAGCTGAGTTGTTTGTGTAATTAATATGAACTTGGCATTACTCTTAATTTTTGTTTACTAAACAAACATTTACACTTATCAAAGTTTGGAATTTGGTACTTTTTTTTTCTTCATGCTTAATGAAATGAAAGTAACTTGGACTAACGAATAAAGTGCAGCAATAAGAGAGGGGGAGAAAGTGAATTTTTATACTGCAGAGAAGAACTTAACAGTATTTGTGTTTTTACTTTAGCTGGATGACTTTAGCTGGATTAAGGTAATCAATAATAGCTGTTTATGTGCTAGATTCTTAATCTGAGTATTGTCTTAATCAGATTAATCAGATTGCTGTTGTCCATGTAAAGGTATTGAATGCCAGGCCAAAGAACTTGCTTAAAGAAGCAGGGACAAAATCTTGTATAATCGGGCCAAAAACAGTGACACTGCCACATTGTCACCATCAGAAGTACTGCTGAAGACCAGAACGTGTACTGTGCTTGAAAACCCCAGTCTCACACCCCACACTCGCTCTGGGGACTGGTCGAGTGGCAGGGCAACCCCCTCTCCACGTTTGAATTTCTACCGAGGAACTATTGAGAGTTGCTACGAACCGGGACTGGAGGCCCGTCCACTTGGAAGCCGCGACGCAGTGCCCTCTGTCGGCGAGGCATAGCGAGTATTATGTAAAAGGTCACCTGTGAGGGCGAGACCACATACAGCAATTTGGTAGGACTTGCAGTCCCCCCCCCTTATTTAAAAAAAAAAATAAAAAAAATTGCATCTCGGTAAAAGCTACTTGTGTTACATTTGGCAAATGTTTCATGTACCGCTGATATGATTGAATGAGTCACTGGGGCATGCCACTTGATGATGATCTGCTGTAAAAATACTGCGCTTCTTGCACTTAAGTACTCTCCACTTATTTATTCCTTGAAACAGACTTTTATTTTTACTGTTATCTCTCTCTCTCTCATTGAGTGACCGAGTGGCCGGCCCGCCCGGGGAAGGGCGGCATACAGACCCACAGGAGGCAGAAGAACGTTCACAAACGGTGGCTTATTGGTGCAAGGGTGAAGTGAGTGGGTTGTGAGGGGATGAGTGCGGGGCTTGTGGAGGCGTGACTGCCGGTGTAGCCTACTCGTGGCGGAGGCGGGATTCCCGAGACTGGGGCGGGGGTTTTCCCGGGCCGGCGTCCTCCGTAGGTGGGACTCTCACCACCCGGCGATCTCGTCCGCGCTTGCACCTTTTGTGGAGAGAGAGAAGCGTGGGGCGTGAGGTTACCGTCGTGCTCGGTGACTGCGAGTCGGTATGTCGCTGAAAACACGCACGGAGTCCGTCTTGTCGCTACGATATTCTCCTCTCTCGTACGGCCGGAAGCGCGCCCTTTTATCCTCCTCCGCCGTCGCCTGAGTGGTGGAATTTCTCCTTTGGGTCCGCCAATCGCTGGCCGGTGTCGCGTCAGACCCGCCCCGCCGCGGCGGTCCTTCCGGCTGGCGGAATGTTCACACATTTATCACTGACTCCCTTCCATACAGACAGTAAGACACAATGACTTTAAAATTCAAATTTACCTTTAGGCTGTTTCTTGATTTCTACAGTTAGTGGTAAGGCTGCGTCGGTCTTTCACTCGGCACAATAAAGGACAAACCGCCTGTATCAGCATGGACTTCAGGGTGAAAACTCTTCCACGAGCGTCCTCTGGTTTGCTTGTTGTCCAGAAAAGCTGAAAGACTCGTGCAGTCCATCCAGGAGACGCTAAATTCTCGTGGAAATCCAACACTTGCAGACTCGTTCTCTGAAGGTAGAAAGGCTTATTACAGAAAGATGGTTAATACAGGATAGAATAATGAGTGCTCTGAAGTCCTTGTACTAAACCACTACTATATATGAAATGCAGAGCATGACAGTTCTGTGTACTGAAGGAGTTTGAGGCAGTTCAAACAGGCTTTGTTTTATGATCTTTGGAAGATGTGCAGACAAACCTTTAACAGAACATGTTTGTGTCTGTAAGCAGGTAAACATTCTGTACTGATCTCAGTGACATGGCCGCCTTAGGCGTAATCCTCCGATGAGAATGAAACAGAACAAGAAAAAACTTACAAAGTGAGCAATTTCCCTCACAGCATCCTGAGCAGCTGCATCATTGTCTGGTTTGGAAATCGCACATCATTGGATTGCAAGACCCTGCAGCGGATAGTGAAGACAGCTGAGATCATCAGGGTCTTGCCCCCCAATCTGGGGACCCAATTTACAAACAATTGGGAAGGCGCTATAATGCATATTTCCAAGATAACTGCCTGTCACATGAATAAGTCCTTTTTATTTAAACATTTTGCCATTTGCGATGCAGTATTTTTGCACAGATAATATTAAGGCAGTTACTAATGAACACTAAAAAGTTTGTCACAAATTAAATGTAAAAAGTATGTATAAAAAAAATTATTAAACAGGACTGGAAGTGGAAGCAGATGTAGATCAGTGTCTTTATTTTTACACAGCAGACAAAACACAGGAAACGCTGTCTATGCCGAACAAGATTAACAGGTTAAACATAGAACTAAAGTCAAGGCAAGAAATGAGAACAGGACACGAAATAAGGCCGCTTAGCATGTGTATTCAAATACTTATTTATGGATAATACTGCGTGAAGTGCACAGAACACAAGGGGTTTAAATAACAAACTAGCTAAAACACAAACACCTGGAGTAAATCAAGACACACCCTCGAACATCAACCAATGCTTAAACGGGGGAGAACCAAAACAAAGGCGTGTGTCCATATACAAGAGTCTCATGCATGCGTGCTGTCTAAAGCCACTTGTGCATGTCGACGCCGCATTGCCATCTGCCAGCGGGAGTGTAAAAATTGTACAATACAAATTTCCAGCAATAATAAACTACCATTGATCTGTGCAAATGAAGCCATGCAGACTTTTTTCTGGGTTACATTTTCCTTTTATGAGTAGTGATTCTTTTCTTTACAAAGAACTTAACCAATCCCTGCCTTTCAGTGCAACAGGCTCAGCTTTTATACAGGCCTCACAACGTGTTTTTTCCTGGCACTGCAAGTGTTGAACCTGTACAGATGTTTTTCAACTGCTTTCACTTCACTGGTCTCCCATTTCTTTACCACCTTAACACCTGAACAAATGCAAGACAAAGTTAGTCAAAACATAATCAGACAATAGTCTTGGGAACAAATGTGGTGCTGGTTGGTTCTGTTGCTTGCTCAGATGAGATTTCCTCGGCTTGCTCTGTAGATGGTTTCAGTTCTGCCTCAATATCTACTGAAACAGAAAAAGTACACTCTTTTTGAATGCATCCTAAACAATTAAGGACACCTCATAATTATTACAGGTTGTGCATTTTCTGATGAGTGGTGTTGCCATCCAATCTAGGTTAGGCCACACGAGTAACCAACTCAGGATTCAATGGAATTGACCTTTTTAAAAATGAGGGAGCCAGGAATAACACAACCAGGTTTGTGTTAAAAAGTTGTGGTATATTGTACGTTATAGATCTACAACTATACAAAGAGCCAAGCGCCAGACATAACTTCAGGGTGGGCCAAGGCCAAAATAAATAAAAGGATTTTATTGTTGGGTAGCTAGCTTGCCTAAAAGGAAAGTAAAGAAAATACAAATACTTCCCTAACTACCTATCACAAGTCGAGGTTGAGCCAGAAGCAGGTGCCGATAATGACTTTATTTGAAGCAACGTACCGAGAGACTAAGACAACTTGACTAAACACTGGCATGAAACAAACACTGAGACATAAACATGAGTCAAACATGGAACACAGAGGTCTAAGACAACAAAAGACAGTGTATCAGTGCAGACAATGGCGCTATATATATATATATATATATATATATATAATACACACGAGTGCTCATTAACAGAAACGTGAATCAGGTGCAAGTGGTCATGTGACATGACATGTAGTGCAGTGGCTGATGGGAAGTGGAGTCCAGAGTTTCCTGTAATGATCATATCATTAATAATGATCATCTCCAGAGGCACTATCTGACTCCAAATGATTACGGTCCACCTCTATTCCACTTTGTCACCTGAAAAAGGCAAAATAGTCACTAATAAACCCAAAACTAAAAGTATGTTGGTATTGTAAGGGTCTACTCACTGGTCCAACGATGGTATCCAATGACGTGGTAGGATTCCCACGTGTTCCTGTCTTTTTGAAGTGATATGAATACATTTTAAATTTGTCATTCCAATTCTGCTTGACTCTCAAATTAAATCGGACTGCAATTGTAAAAACAATTGTCTCTATTTCTTAGTTATTTGAATTTTGAGGAATTTAAAGTAGTTTAATTACCTGGATGTGGGAAGCATTTTTCTGCTGTGAATGTTGGGTGCACAGGGTAACCTCTCCAGAGGTACCACCTGACTCCAGACGATTAGTGTCTGTCCATTCCACACTTTGTCACCAGAAACAACCGTCACTATTAAATGTGAAAGTAGAGGGTAAATCCTGTTACAAACAGCATGTAGCATATGAGCAGTGCCATGTAGTGGCTGACTGGCACTGTTCTACGCATCCCTAGACACTCTACATGCTCAGAATCAGTTTATACTTCAAACACAAAGTTGTGTGATGGAAGTGATGCTGTAAAAATACATACATTCACTATATCAAGAATAAAGCAGGTGCCGACGTGAGCGGCAGCTGGTCAAAGCAGCTCCTGCAGCTTTTAACTTTCAACTTTTTTAAAATTTGTCATTTTAAATGTCTTTCTTGCCGTATTTTTGGACCAACCAATATTACTCAATGCTTGTTTATTCAAGGGAGCAGCTCCTGATGTACCAGACTAGTGGCGGTTTTGCTGGTGGACCTACCAGCGGAGCTATGGAGACACAGGCGAGGGACGAGAGCAGGAGCGAAGTTCAGAGAGAATGAGAGAAAAAGCAGACTCAAACCTTGCCTTCAATCACTTGTTATGGGGAATGTAAGATCGCTGGTCAATGAGTCAGGAGATTGCAGCACTGGGTAGCCAGCTTGAGTTCAGGGAGTCCAGTTTGTTGTGCTTCACTGAGACATGGCTAACAGGGAACACTCCTGATGCTTTGGTTGAGCTGATTGGTACTAGCCTATTAAAGGGGGCAAAATGAAAATGATGCAAAACAAAACGTATAAAAGCATGTAGTAAGGCTGTAATGAGATGGAGCAGCAAAGCACAGATGCAACTTCAACTGCACTAATTGGAGTGGCTTTTATTTTTCACTTTTTGAAGATGCAGCCACTGATCTGGATGAGTTCAGTAAAACAGTTCTGTTAACAGATAACTCCAACCAGGACTTATTTAACATATAACAGTCAGGCCAAAGAGATTGCTTACAGAAGAAGGGACAAAATCTTGTATAATCAGGCCAAAAACAGTGGCACACTGACACGTTGCCATCATCAGATGTACTGGCTGAAGACCAGAACGTGTGTTTTGTGTTAAAGTCCAGTCTCACACCCCATGCTCGCTCTGGTGATTGGTTGAGTGGCAGGCAGTTATAGCATTGACGGGTGCATATAAAGGTGACAGTTCGAGTGGCAGGTCTCTGTGGCAGGGGCAACCCTCTCTCTGCATCTGAAAGTGCATTGAAAAGTGCTGTTATATAACTGAACAACAAACAATAACAATATAGCCAAGTCTTACCTTGTGATGACCTTCATGTCATTTAATTTGAAAAGCAATCAATTAATCCAAAGGGAAGCTGCGGTGTTACACAGTAGTCAGGGGCTTGCTTGCTGTCCTTCAGGGGCGGTTCTAGGATTTTGAGGCTTTAGCCCTCAGTTAGGATGTTAAGCAAGAGACAATTGCCTAATTAGTGCCTCTTTGTAAATCGTGACCACTGTAGTACTATATATTTAATTCAAAAGTAGTGATTTATTTAAATTGGTCAATACAAAAAATTTACAAGTGTAATAACACTCATGCACTCTGCAATTCAATTTTATTTGTATAGCGCTTTTTACAATAGACATTGTCTCAAAGCAGCTTTACAGAAATATCAACACGGTATACAGATATTAAAGGTGTGAATTTATCCCAACTGAGCAAGACACTGAGTGGCGACGGTGGCGAGGAAAAACATCCCTAAGATGTTTTAAGAGGAAGAAACCTTGAGAGGAACCCGTCCTCATCTGGGTAACAACAGATATTGTGAAAAAGTTCATTATGGATTTATATGAAGTCTGTATGGTGTTAGGAGCAGCCGTAGCCCCAGCAGTCTGGAATTAAAGATTTGAGCTCCATCCAGAGGCAGAGAGGATCAGGATCTCTAGTATCTCCATAAATTCGTGTGGGGCTCGGCGAAAGGAGAGAGGGAGAAAAAAGATTATGACTGCGAAGTAGTAGAACAGAATCTAGTCAGGGTAGGCTTGAGTAAACAAATGTTTTCAGCCTAGACTTAAACACTGAGACTGTGTCTGAGTCCCGAACACTAATAGGAAGACTGTTCCATAACTGTGGGGCTCTATAAGAGAAAGCTCTTCCCCCTGCTGTAGCCTTCACTATTCGAGGTACCGTCAGATAGCCTGCATCTTTTGATCTAAGTAGGCGTGGCAGATCATATAAAACCAAAAGGTCGCTTAGATATTGTGGCGTGAGACCATTTAGTGCTTTATAGGTTAAAAGTATTTTATAGTCAATGTGAGATTCTACTGGGAGCCAATGCAGTATTGATAATATCGGTGTGATATGGTCGTATCTTCTAGTTCTAGTTAGGACTCTAGCAGCTGCAGTCTGGACTAACTGGAGCTTATTTATATTCCTACTGGAACATCCAGACAGTATGGCATTACAGTAATCTAGTCTAGAGGTGACGAATGCATGAACTAGTATTTCCGCATCATGTAGTGACTGTTTCTTATTTTAGAAATATTTCTGAGATGAAAGAAGACTATCCTAGTAATATTATCTACATGAGCATCAAATGATAGGCTGGAGTCAATAATCACTCCAAGGTCTTTAACTGCTGTACATGATGAAACAGAAAGACCATCCAGAGTAACCATGTGATCAGAAAGATTACTTCTAGCTACACGTGGGCCTAGTACAAGTTCTTCTGTCTTATCAGAATTAAGTAAGAGGAAGTTAATAATCATCCAGAGTCTAATGTCCTTTACACAATCCTCAACTTTACTAAGCTGCTGTCTGTCCTCTGGCTTCGCTGAAACATACAACTGTGTATCATCAGCATAACAGTGGAAGCTAATTCCATGTTTATGAATAATTTGACCTAGGGGTAGCATATATAAAGTAAAGAGCAGTGGGCCTAAAACAGAACCCTGTGGAACTCCAAAAGTAACCTCCAGTACGCACTGAGAAATCACCATTTACATCTACGAACTGATAACGATCAGTCAGATAAGACCTGAGCCAGGAGAGGACTGTTCCCTTAATACCAACAACATTTTCTAATCTATCAAGGAGAATAGTGTGATCTATAGTATCAAAAGCTGCAGTAAGGTCGAGTAACACAAGCAGCGAGACACAACCCTGATCGTAGGTCAGTAGGTCATTTACTACTTTAACTGACGCTGTCTCTGTGCTATGATGAGGTCTAAATCCTGACTGATACATTTCATGAATGTTATTCCTATCTAAGTACGAGCATAACTGCTTTGCTACAACCTTTTCTAAAATCTTAGAGATGAAGGGGAGATTTGATATTGGTCTATAGTTGGACAATTGAGACGAGTCAAGATCAGGTTTTTTAATCAAGGTTTTAATGACTGCTAATTTAAGTGATTTAGGTACATAGCCAGTGCTTAGGGAAGAACTGATTTATATTTAGAAGTGGTTCAGTTACTCCTGGACCAATCTGTTTAAACAAACATGTAGGTACGGGATCTAGTACGCAAGTTGATGAATTGGCTGAAGAGATTAATGTAGCTAGTTCAGTCTCTCTAAGCGGAGCAAAACACTCTAAACATTGATCTGATATTGCTACATTGTCATGTAATGGGTTTGTTACAGTACTGTCTGGTTTTAATTTAATGGCCTGTATTTCACGTCTAATATTTTCAACCTTATCAATGAAAAATTTCATGAAATCTTCACTGCTATGTAATGATTGAGTGTTTCTCTCTGTAGTGGTTTTATTCCTAGTTAAGTTTGCTACTGTGTTGAAAAGGAATCTAGAATTGTTTTTGTTGTCTCCTATTAAGGTGGAGAAATAGATTTTTCTAGCATCGCCAAGAGATTTCCTATATTTCAGTAGGCTCTCCTTCCATGCTGTTTGAAATATCACCGGTTTGGTTTGCAGTACGGCTCAAATCGTTACACGTATAATGTTTGACTGACTGACAGACGACTGTTTACATGCGCTTTTTTTTTTTTTTTAAATGAAATGTCTCTTTAAATCTGCATTTGCATCATCTGCATTGTCTCCCTACGGCTTCATAGACACTCTCTCTCCCTTCCTTACCTGTCTTCACATGCGACTCCTGTCTTTCTCTTCCTCTTTCCTTTTCAGGTACTGTAAGATGAAACAATACTGCTATAGTAATGGCATGTCAATGTACAGAATAATTATATAAATATATTTAAGTAAAACAAAAACCACAGTAATCATTTATCTTTATCATGAACAATAGACAGCGGTGGGAAATGAGTATTGGATGAGTCAACCTTTTTTTTTTTTTTTTTTTTTTTTTTTTTTTTTTTAACAATAAATATTTCCAATGAGGTTATTCACACAATTTTCACCTGACATCAGTAACTCAAGAAATCCATAAATATAAAGAACTCGCAACATTAAAGTCCATAAATAAAGTTGTGTAATAGAGGAATGACACGGGGGGAGTATTGAACACGTTAACTGAAATGTATTTAATACTTAGTGGAGAAGGCTTAATTTGTAATGACGCTTCCGGTATGAAGAAATTAATGGGTCGCAGTATTCAGGTTTGATTTTGGCCCGTGCTTCTAAATTTATTGTGTATAAATCTTGTTCAGTTGGAGTCGAGTCAGGCGATTGACTGGTCCATTGTAACACCTTGATTATGTTAAAGATTATAATGACTACGAACATGCTATATTTAAACATCAAATAGTTCAGGGAAACAGAAAGCAAGAAAATATTTTCTGGAATATTACTACTGAACCGTGGGCACTGAGCAATAAAAGTGTTCTTAGTTGTGAGAACATTAGAAACTGTTCACACTGTTGATCATTTACTGAGCTGTGTTTCCCGTCACCGTGACTCGGTGACCGGTTTCTCCACCCTCGCACTCCCTGACCTTTTATATAAAAAAGGTCAGCATGCCAGAGAGAGAGGGGGGGGGAGAGAGAGAGCGAGAGAGAGACCCGACTTTCTCTTTCATCTTCTCTTTCTCCCTGTAGGTAAGACTGCATGCACTCTGTCGCACTGAATATTAGTATGATCTCTTCAGATAAACTTCAGTTTAGAAAGTATTACAATGTAAAGTGTTGAGAGAAAATAAGTGAGTGAGACTTGACCGTATTTAAACTGTAACAATGTGAGGGGTTGAGTTAAAACTGCTGAGAGATGTGATGAGTTTCATAAGTTTTATGAGAACGAGTGCTTCTTTAAACAATTCCTCTGAACTTCTCATAAACCTGCTGTAAACATCTGTGTATTAATTATACTCCGTAGGGGTCAGAGAACGGGTACCGATATTACACTGCTGTACTGTTACTTATATTCATTCATTCATCTTCAGTAATAAAGAAAAAAAAGCGATTTCACCTTTTTTTGCCACAGGAAGTGAGATAAAGGACTAAAAATGTCTGCATGTGATTGAAAGCCTTATGTTAAGGTCTTATGTACAATGAACCATCTCGAAATGTTATTAAATTAAAATAAATTTTAAAATAAAATCAAAACAGATCAGTCAAATCTTTAGTCTGTTACAGCAGAGTGTTTTTCATTAATATGTATCTTTTAATTTAACTCGCACAAGTATTCTCTTAATGTGTGTCTATAATATTTGGAATTGGGATTATCTTTTGGTATGTTTATTAATCTCTATTGTAAACTCCACTTTCAGTTTGTTAAGAATTTAAACTCTTGTATAACAATTGTCATGAATGTTTGGTATTTTAACTGGGAAAAAATGCATTAATCTGAGACAACTCAAATATTTTATACTGCAAAAATTTCTCGGCAATTCCAGGGAATTGCTGTGTATGGAAAATAAAACAAACCTAAATGGTAGATAAATAAAAGAGGAAAACTGAAATGTTCATTGTAAATGCCAAAGTTCAACAATCAGAGGTATTGTTGTAACACTGAAGTTTCCCTGCATTGTTGTAACTTTTGGTTTTGTTTTGATGTGTACCTGATGAGAAATGAGAGCTGCCTTATTTCTAACTCCTCTCATATACCAGTCTGCTGCGTTTCTCTCAGAGCTCTCCTTATAGACCCTAGTGTAGAATTTTAGTTTGGTCCACATGAATAACAGAGCGGTCTGAATTTTATCAGGTATTATTTCAGTGGCAGGAGTGAATATACATGCTAGAACTGTACCAGATGGAATATAATTATATTCTTATTTATATAACTGATGCTTATAACCCCAGACAGCAGTCACACAGATTTAACACTATGCACCAGCACGGTGGCTTACATTAATAAAACTAAACCATTGAGCACAGTTGTGTATTAACAATCCAGCAGCAGTATCTAACATTATCTAACACAAAAACATTATCTTCTTTACTTTTATTCCTGACATGATGTCTCCCTTTAAACGTCACATACACACTTCAGGTTAAACGTACACTTTTAGCCACAGTTATTTTTCACATGTAGTTCATGTGTTTTTAAAATAAAGATTTTTCAGTTTTTGCGTTCACGTCATTTTACACGATTCATAAATGAATCACACATGAAATGCACATGATTTCTGTTACATGTGTTTTTAATACAATTCATTAACTTAATTAAGATGTGTTTGAGGAAAGGGACAACTTTTTAAATGTAAGTGTTGACATGCACTTTCACCCTTTTTTTTTTTTTTCTTGCGTGATCACAAACAATTAAAATTTCTCTCCCATGACAATGTGAAGTTTTCCCAACTGTTTGTCACTGAAGTCAGTCTGCTTTTCTTCCTTTTAGAAGATCTGCGTACAACTCCAGCAGCTCCTAAACATCATGATCTCGCTCGGCTATATTTGCATCATCTGGTTCACCTGTGTAGGTACGTGTCCACTTTCAATAAAATAAAACTGACATAAGCCTTCAAACATAAAGGAATTGACTGAAAGGTGCTTAAAGTTACTTTATCATATTTAACCCACCCCAGGCTTCCCCAGAGCAGACTCTCTGATCATATCAGCTCAAGTGGGTTCCACAGTTATCCTGCCGTGCGAGTGGAGAAATGTCTCCGTCCAAACACTGCATGTCCAGTGGAGCACAGTGTCGGAGACTGTGTTTGAGAGAAAAGGTGCTCAGCTGTATGAGGGGGAGGGATATAAGAACCGTGTGGACGTTCCTCAAGACAAGCTGCTTAAAGGAAACTGTTCCCTGGTGTTGAAGAGCGTCACACTCACTGATGCAGGCATCTACGAGAGCTTCCTGTCTGTGAAGCGCGTAAAGAGAACCAGCTCTACAAAATGGATTTTAGTCCAGCGTGTCGAGCTCTCAGTCGATGGTACGTAGAGATCACCAAACCAGATACCCAGCACTGTTGAATTCTGGATTGTGATTGGTCAGAAGGTGTTGATTTCTGCTTCTGTAACAGAACAGAAACTCACAGGTTTATATGAATGCACTCGTTTCTATAGTAACAGCTTATTCACATGAACTTGTACAGTGGACGTGCTGCATAAAGTTTTAAAAACTATTTATAGTGAAATTTTCTGTAAGATGTTTATGTACAGTAACATCTATGTAACAGTTTCTCAGTAACACAGCTTTTTTTTTTTCTTTCTTTTTTTTTTCCTTTTCCTCTCATTAAATTTGAGAGGGAGAAAAGATGTTGGTGAGGGAACGACCGTTTATAACTGCATAACTTTCATAAACCATGTAGAAATTGAGAACAGACAGGAATGCTTCTGGTCTAGAGAACAGATAAAGGAACAAGGTGTGTAAAGCTGCAAAGGCGCATAATGATGCTATATAGTGGAATATTTACATTTTCTTTTTTTTTTTTTCACCTCCAAACACCTGAAGAGACTCTTCAGCACGTTTCAATCACCAGAGGTGAGTGAGATTAATATTTATGAATTTCATTCAGAAAGATTACAATCCATGAATTTGTAAAAGTACCACAAAGTTCGTGTTCCGAATGTTGCAATAATGTTCAGTTTATTCCTCACACGTGCCTACACACACTCCTAGTCTAGATTTAAATCATTAAGTATGAAGCATCATTAGGAATATTTAATGTGGTAGATCTGTGATGGTGTTTAATTTTCATTTTCTTTTCTTCCTAAGAAATACCTGAAGGACATGTTCATGAAAGGTTAACTGGTGAGTGAGTTTCTAAAACTACAAGCAATGTTTTTTATTCCAGTAGAACACTGTTTATTATTTATTTTCTGGGAAATGTTTTTTTGTTTTCTCCCCTATCTTTCTCTCTAGCTGCTGCAGGAGTGAACTGTCCTCATCTACAGATCATCCTGCTTCTTACATGTTTATGTGTACTTCACTTCTGAGTGGAAACGCCAGTTAGATTTTACAATTTAGTAAAGTTGCTAATAAAATGCCCTAAATATTTAAGATGACTACTTATATTAATAATCAGTGTCATGCTGTTATAGAAAAACCATCCATACTGTCAAACATGTCCCTATAACAGCATGTGATAGTTTTATTCCTCTTAGAACACAGCAGGTAATAAAATAGTCATTTTTAACTCATCAGAGAATTACATGTCCTACATTTTATACTTTTAAAGTTATATATAATGTTTAACATTCATGAAACAAGTTATTTGAGCTCCTTAAAGACACTAAAGCTTTACCTCTGTTACAAAGCACTGACACTAAATACTCCTTCCAGAATAGTCAAGTGTGAATTTGTTGCTATAGAAACAATGTAAGCACATTAATACTCTGAATTCAGAATTCAACGAAAGTGTGTCTGTCTTTCAATACCTAGTGTGACGTTACTGTGTTCATCTAAAGAAAAAAGGCATCGAAAAAAGAAAACAAAATATCAGTCTATAAACTACAGCAAATGAAATGTCCTAACTTACATTAGTTAAGTTAGTTAAGTGTTGTATTTATTTACCTTTTTAATTGCTAAAGTGTGATGTGACTCATCCTGCTGTCTGGAGAGTGATTGATTGGTGTTTAGTGCTGCACAGTATCAGTGCTGTAACTGTTCAGGTTCATAAACACTCTGCTGCTAAACTGTCTATAAAATTATAAAGATATATTCTCTTCCCCTCACTTTTTCTATGTACCTATATTTCTTTCTTTTTGGTCTTCTATAGCATTTCTTCTAGTCATTCTTCACGCTTCCCAGGAGGTTTGCACATTTGCCACATCATGAGACTCTGGAATATTATAAATATGACTTCTAAACAAAATCCCATGAATTCAAAGGAGTCAGTGATTTTTTTTTATTTGGATTTTAAGACTTTTTAAAAAAAAAAAAAAAAAAAAAAAAAAAAAAAAAAATTAAAATACTTCGTTCACAATTGTTACGATATGTACAGTAGCTTCCCATGCTCAAGCAAGTTCAAGCTCTCTACATGAATAAGGGTAAGCAGACATGTAGAGAACACAGGGATATTGCTGTGTAAGGACAGAAGAGAAATTGTTACTCAGTATAAAAAACAGCAGCAACTGGGAACAATACACTCCTGTATCTCTAGATGAACTGTTCAAATGTTCTCCCACTTATTTTGCTCCTTAAGAAGAATGGAGAATAAAATCAATGTGAACTGTGATGTATTTGAGCTGAAATGATGGGCTAATGCAAGGAGGGATACAACCACCATCAGAGTGTGAGGAGAGTTAATTCCTGCAGCATCTGGAAGGAGACGTGGTTTCTTGGTTAAAAATAATCATGTTTCTCATTCACGCTTAAGTTTCAGAAGCTCAGTAAAGTCACCATCTGATTACTAAACCATAGCACAACAGAAAAAGCAGTTTTTGATTAATATTTGCTTACCTGGGGCAGCTGGCTGTGTTTGTGATTTTGTGTTCTGGGATGCAGAAAGTAAACAAACAGAATTACAAACCTGGACAGGACACTTGGTCCACTAGCCATGAGGAAGTTAGCAATCTGATGACTAATTAAAATAAACAAACCATATACTATTCAATGTGACATTTTATTAACTGTACTGCTGTATTGGGTAAAAACTCTAAACTGTGTTGAGCAGAGATTCTCCACCTGAAGTGAGAAACACTGATGTTGCCGTTAAACAGGCCTTTAAGCTTCTGGTATCAGTCATGATCAGAGTTAAGGCTGTAATAATTACATACTGTAACGATTAGTGTGATTAAATAACTCATTCTGTTGATTAGAATAAAAGATTAATGCTGCAGTATAAGAGTGAAGAGAATGTAATAATGTGAATACAGGCTACTCAGCAAAAAAAAACACCCCTTTTTCAGCGGACTGGACTTTTAAAGATCATTTTTTACAATCCAAAGAAACTTTGCAGATCTTTATTGGAAAGCGTTTAAATGTTTTTCACACTTGTTTAATGAACTATTGGAGCAGTCCTTAAGACATGAACAGTTTACAGGTGGAAGGCAACTAAGGTCACAGTTACAATAACTTGGGACACTAAGGAGATCTTTCTACTGACTTTGAAAAACACGTCTAAGAAAGATGTCTAGGGTTCCTGCTCATCTGCGTGAACATGCCATAGACCTGCTGCAGGGAGACATGAGGACTGCAGATGTGTGCGGAGGAATAAACTGTAATGTCTGTAATGTAAGAGGCCTGAGATGGTGCTACAGGCAGACAGGAAGGACAGCTGATCATCCTCGCAGTGGAAAATTACATGTAAGCGTGTGCCCCCCCCCCACCAGATGTGATGGAGAACTTCCTTGAAGGAAGAGTGGAAGAACATCTCGCAGCAAGAACTGACCAATCTGGTGCAGTCCATGAGGATGAGATGCACTGTAGTAATTAAAGCAGCTGGAGAACACCAGATACTGACTGTTCCTTCTGATATTGACTCCACTGTATTCAGGGATTCATTACTCCTTTTCTGTTCCTCAAATGTCTGTGAAACTTCAATTTATGTCTCAGAGTTTTTGTTAATACAAATATCCATCCTCAACCGCTTATCCACAATCGGGTCGTGGGGGTAGCGGCTCCAGCAAGGGACCCCAAACTTCCCTTTCAAGAGCCACGTTAACCAGCTCTGACTGGGGGATCCCGAGGTGTTCCCAGGCCAGTGTGGAAATAGTCTCCCCACCTTGTCCTGGGTCTTCCCTGAGGTCTCCTCCTAGCTGGATGTGCCTGGAACACATCCCTAGGGAGGCGCCCAAGGGGTATCCTTACTAGGTGCCCGAACCACCTCAACTGGCTACTTTCAACACAAAGGAGCAGCGGCTCTACTCTGGGTTCCTTTCGGATAGCCAAGCTCCTCACCGTATCTCTAAGGGAGAGGCCAACCACCCTCCTGAGAGAACCCATTTTGGCTGCTTGTACCCATGATCTAGTTCTTTTGGTTACTACCCAACCTTCATGACCATAGGTGAGGGTAGGAATGAAAATTGCCCGGAAGATCGAGAGTTTTGCCTTCCGGCTCAGCTCTCTTTTCGTCACACCGGTATGGTAAAGCGATTGCAATACCATTCCCACTGCTCCGATTCTCCAGCCAATCTCCTGCTCCGATGTCCCCTCACTCATGAACAAGACCAGAGGTACTTGAACTCCTTCACTTGGGTTATGTTCTCATTCCCTACCTGGAGTAGGCACTCCATCGGTTTCCTGCTGAGAACCATGGCCTCAGATTTAGAGGTACTAATCCTCATCCTAGCTGCTTCGCACTTGGCTGTGAACCAATCCAGTGAGTGCTGAAGGTCACGGACCGATGATGCCATCAGGACCACATCATCTGCAAAAAACAGCGATGAGATCATCAGGTCACCAAACCGCAACCCCTCCCCACCATGACTATGCCTCGATATCCTGTACATGAATATCACAAACAGGATTGGTGACGAAGCGCAGCCCTGGCGGAGACCAACCCCCACCTGGAACAAGTCCAACTTTTTGCTGAGCATTCAGACACGGCTCCGAATGACTGACACATGAGCACCTCCCACAGTAAACCCCTGGGGACCCGGTCATACGCCATCTCCAGATCCACAAAACACATGTGGACCGGATGGGCATACTCCCAGGCCCCCTGCAAGATCCTTTCGAGAGTAAAGTTGGTCCGTTGTTCCACGACCAGGACAGAATCCGCATTGTTCCTCAATCCAAGGTTCGACTATTGGCCGAACCCTCCATTCCAGCACCTTGGAGTAGACTTTACCGGGGAGGCTGAGACGTGTGATACCCCTATAATTGGCGTACACTCTCTGGTCCCCCTTTTTAAACAGGGGAACCACCACCCTGGTCTGCCACTCCTTGGGCACTGTCCCCAACTTCCACGCAATGTTAAAGTGGTGTGTCATCCGAGACATCCCCTCCAGACCCAGAGCTTTCAGCATTTCTGGACGGATCTCATCAATCCCCGAGGCTTTGCCACTGTGTAGTTGTTTGACTACCTCAGTGACCTCCACCAGGGAAATTGACGACCCCCCCCCCCCCCCCCCCCCCCCCACTGCTTCCACCTCTGCCTCTACCATAGAGGGCGTGTTAGTCGGATTCAGGGGTTCCTCAAAGTGTTCCTTCCACCGTGCTGATTACGTACACAAATGTTGCCTATGTAGTATAATGAAGGATTAGCTAATAATAGTCAAGAAATAACTAATGGATAAATCATTAACTCAACAGAAAAGGCAGGAAATTAAATTATTTTCCAGTGGGCCGTATCATGGCTGACCCTGTGCTCAAACCCCAACTTGCTGGGATGAAATTAATGAAGTGAAACTAAATATTAACAATAGAATGTTAAGATGTATATCATACAATATAAACTTATGGAATATGTATGTTCTTCAAATTAATTGTTCATTAATAAATTTATCAAAGAGATTCTTTTTATCATTTCTGTTCAAAAGATTTATCATAAGTGTTACATTTTTACATTCAGTTAAGCTCCGCCCCAGATTTATGTGTCTAATAGGCCCGTCACTCTGAGGATCCATCATTCGAGTTTATCCAAATTATATCACAACCAAAGTCCCGATCAGTCCATAAACTGTCCTGTAAGGTCTCCTGTTGGAATTCCTTTTAGTAATTCCTATTCACATTGACACACCATGGGACTCTCGATTATTGTAACCATGATAGTTCAACTTTTAAACATGTTGGATTTTATACAAAATTTACTGCTAAAAACCTGCTTGATCTGCAAGTTTTTATACAAACACTCTCAAATTCTCATTAATTTGTGTGCACAAGATGTGTAGTAGCGTAATTAAATTGAAATGTATTTCAATATCTTAAAAACCCATTCATAATAATGCATTTAAAAAATACATACTTTAAATAAATGTTTTATTTGGTCATTTTATCATTATTTCCAATCATGCAAAAATTCCAACCTAAAATTGGAACATTAATTCAGTCAAATGTGAACCTTTAAATACTAAAATACTCTAATATTGCTAAGTGAAAATCACATAACACAGACACACTGATGTAAATAATTACATCCACACTACAGTAAAACACAGATACACTGGTAAACTAAAAATACTATAAACGGGATATAAAAATGAAGTCTGCTCCTGATGCAATGAAAAAATATGAAATAAATAAAAATGTATGTAAGCAGGTGAATTAACACTGAACTAAACAGTGACCGTGTGATGGTCCCTGACCAAGCTTTTCTCCACTGCAATGCTGATTGTGGTTTCTACAGCACAAGTTTCATCATTGTCATTTGCTATGCCGCACCCCTTGGTTACAGTTGCTACATCTGACAAGCTTTTACATGAAACATGCCATTTCAAAGTGATGTGCACATTTAGCAGGAATTTCACCAAATACAACCGTTAAATACTGTTTAATGCTATTTCACGGTTATACATTGAACACTGGATTATATGGATAATTATTTAAAGCCATCTTGTTTAAAAGCAATGTCACTTGATGTTAGTGACTTTATCACTGTCTCTGAAAGCTAAGAAAAGCTGTAATTATATCTCCTATCTGTGCAAATGAATATCAGCTGGGTTAGTAAAGTGGAATGACACGGAAAAGTATTGAACACACTATGAAAAAGTGGTTCTCCAAGGTAAGGCAAGGACCCAGCTGCAATCCGTAAGTAATTATACCCCCTATCTGTGTAAATTAATATCAGCTGGGTCAGTACATTGATGGTCTATAAAAAGGCTTTTCGTTACCAAGGTGTCACACACGAAACATCTCATGATTGGTAAAAGCAAAGAGCTCTCCCAAGACCTTCTCAGCCTTATTGTAGTGAAACATATTGATGGACTCGGATACAGACCTATTTCAAAACTTCTGAATCCTCCAGTAAGCTCCACTGGGGCCGTTATCCACAAGTGGAAGCAACATCGCTTCATCACCCGGCCACGCACAGGAGCTCCTCACAAGATCTCTGACCAGGGAGTCAGAAGAGTAGCCCAAGAGCCAAGGACCACTCGAAAAGAGGCAGCAGGTGCCATCACAGAGAAAACAATAGGCAATGCACTCCACTGCTCACACTCACTCTACAAGACTCCATTACTAAAGAAAAGGCATGTCGCAGCTCATTTAAAGTTTGCTACAACTCATCTGGACAAGAAACAATGAATGGAGTCCTTTACCGGGAGATTCTTGAGAAGAATCTGCTGCCATCCACCAGGATGATGATATGTGGGTGGAGCTTCCAGCAGGACAACGATCCAAAGGAAACTCTCAATTGGTTTCAGAGAAATAAATCAAGGTGTTAGAATGTCCCAGTCAATCACCTGACTTGAATCCAACTGAACAAGATTTAAACACAATGTTTAGAAGAACGGACCGAAATCACACCTGAATACAGCAACCATTAATTTCTTCATACAGGAAGTGACTTGAACCGTCACTACAAACAGACTTCTCCACTAAGTATAAATACATTTCAGTTAGTGTTCAATACTTTCCCCCCATGTCATTCCTCTTATTACACATAACTTTATTTATGGACTTCAATGTTTGGATTTCTATGTGTGAAAGAAGAGGGACACACCCATCACCAGCAGGCAAGGAGATGTCCTTTCTGAGTAACCTGGAGGAAGATAATTCAGAAACGGTCAGTCACTAAATGTTTAAAGTTTAGTTATTTTGGATATCAGTTTGAGGTTTAATATGTATGTACCTGAGGCTGTCTGTGTTTCTTTGGGCCCCAGGAAGAAAATCAAAACAGAATGAATTAATTTAGAATTAGTTTGTAATCTACAAATGTGTACAAGCCAAGATAAACAATTCATCTAGTTAATCAACTAGTGGTGAGGAGACTAGCAAACTAATGACTTGTTTAAACAAAACACACTATACACAATGCTTATGCTATTGTTTAGAAGACCTTTGTTTTTATTGCTAAGAGAAGTGAGTATACTTGGCTACTAACACTGATTATGCCATTAATTTACTTAACGGAAAAACTATATATAGTACGTTGCACATGTGATTATACATGTTATGTGCAACGTAATTCCATTTTGTCCTGAAATTGACAAAAGTAAGCGGGGGGGGGGGATAAAAACAGGTGGAAAACAATTACATGTGAAAATGAATAAATGCTATGAAAAAATCATGTAAAATTACATCTGAAGGTAAAATTATCATAAAATTCATGTGGAAAAAAAATAAAAAATCTTATGAATGTATCACATGGATAAATGTCTCATGTATCACGGTCAAACACTTACCATGGACTGAGAATTTCACACTCCCAATCAATCTCCATTCTAGGGAGACGGTGGGCTTTTCATTTCTCACCAATATGTAGCTTTGGTAGATTCCTGCATCAGATTTTCGGACATTCTTCAACACTAGGGAACAGTTTCCTTTAAGTAGAGCGTCCTGTGGAATATCCACATGGTCCTCGTATCCCTCAGCAACATACAACATTCCATTCCATCTCTCAATCACAATCTCAGAATCAGTTCTCCAGCGAACACGTGTTCTTTGGATCTGCGTATTATTAATCTCACACGGCAGCACAGCTGTGAAGCCAACTTTAGTAGAAATGACCTCAGAACCTGCACAAAGGAACATATTTAGTGACTGTCAAGCAGTAATTTCTTAATTCTTGTTTATCTTGGTGAAAATGCTAACTTACCAACACAGTAAACAATCCACAGGATGTAAACACACAAGAGCGAAGCTTTGCAATGTATAGAATAGTTCTGTGTACACATTTTCTAAAAGAAAACCAAAGACAAGGTTAATGAATGTTATGTAGTAGGTGACAGTTTCACATAGAGCTGTCATTATCACACATGTAAAATGAGGATTAATCAAAACTACTAAGATCCTTTTATCTACTGGTTATAATCATTCCATAAAAAAACCAAAAACCTTGGGGACACAGACCGACAACCCGAAAACATAATGCCTCCAACACTCAGTGGCAGAGGTGTAAAAAATTCTCAAACTGTAATATACAAGGTGAAGCCAATTTGCTAACCCAAGCAGTCTCCCTCTTACACTTATTATAAAAGCATATGCATGAAACCAAATTTAGATTACCATCATCACTCTTGCATTTCAAAGTATTTCATATAGAGGGTTAAAGATTTTATTATAGATGAAACTAAAAGCATGTAACCAGATACATTAGTGCTTGAACAGTAAGATAAATGCTATCTTGCTGCAACATGCTACAGGGAAACCACTTTTCAAGATGCACTTATTCTCAGAGTAAGGCCTAGTGTGTAACTGAGATGAGAACCTAAAATGGATTCACTGACAATTTTTAAAAACATCTGTACATGCATGCAGTTATCTGATCAGCCAATCATGTGGCAGCAGCACACTGCATAAAATCATGCAGATACAGGTCAACAGCTTGTTAACATCAGAATGGAGAAAATGTGATCCCTGTGAAAGTGTTTTTATTTGTTTATTTATTTTTATTAACTTTAAAGCATGCCTGAGTGGTGTTGGGTGCAGAGGAAACCATATGGAACCAGTGGCACTGAGCATACATTAACGGGGTCACTGGGGAGGCCTGTATGGTTTTGGTTGCCAACATCTACCTGTGTAATCAAATGTTTATTACTAGAAACCAGTGACTACTGTGACTAGGGCAGTTGGAGTACAGGGAAGATTGGAGGACAGCCAGGAAAGACTGGATGGCAGAGGGAAAGACCGCATCAGGAGTGGGTGGCTGGTAGCCCACTAGTCCCTAAGAGAGACGTAAAGTATTTACCATAAAGTCAACAAATAGAAGACAACCCATAAGCCCTCCGCTGAAAGGCAGGGTGAAAGGTGGGCCTAATCGGACAGAGTGAAATGTGTAGGGAAAGGCCAACAGTAACCTTGCATTGCAACCGCAGATCAGATTTGAGGGAACTAAATCCCAATCATTGCTGAGGGAAGGCAGGTAGGTGAGGAGGAAGACCCTGTAGTGGAGAGAGACCTGAACTGTGTGAGCACCACCCACCTATCCCAAAAAAGCAGAGCCAAGAAGAGCAGGCACAGCTAGGAAGGACAAGACCATGTGGCCAAAGATCAGTGAAGCAATTGCATGGCCAGGGGTGTACTCGCTTTTGTTGCCAGCGGTTTAGACATTAATGGCAGAGTTATTTTGAGGGAACAGCAAACTTACACTGTTACAATGTAAATTAGTGAATGTACAGCTTGTGTAACATAGTGTCATTTCATCAGTGTTGTCGCATGAAAAGATGTAATCAAATATTTACAACAATGTGAGGTATGTATGTCAATGTTACTTGAAATAATTTAAATGTTAACTAAGAAATATTTAAATTTCTTAAACATCAAAAGGAAAAAAAACATTCATGTGGAAGAAAGGGGCCCAAAATTCAGTCTTGCATACCATATCATTTTTCTGCAGAAAACTACAAAGCAATCAATATGCATAAAGAAAGAGAAAGAAAGAGAAATGCCTTCTACCATTCAAGTTTTGGTTTATACTCGGAACTGAAAATTGTGATGCCCTACAGCAACAGCCTAAGCAGTGCATTGGTTTCTGCAACTTTGTTTATAAGTGCTAATTTTAGCGGTATCGAGCTTTCATGTACTTTACAATACAGCTTTGAAAGATTATAAAAATAGCTTGTTTTGACGATCATATTCTGTTCCCACCCATATTCCCAGTGGCGTCCGACACAGATACACATACATAAAGCCTAGTCTGACCAGACCCATAAACAAATTTTGTAGGGGGCTAGGTAGAAAAGGGTTTAGCACCCATGGCTTCCATGTTGAAATATAGTCTGTACCTGTATGCAGAGATATCGCAAACCACAATGTCCACTGGATCCGTTTCGCAAAACCGAGGAGGAAGCAGGAGGTCCTTTTGGATAGGTCTTGTCTACTGCAGTATGAACACTGAAATCTGATCTACTCATTTTGTGGACTATTTTCACTTACCAGGTAGTAGAGAGATTCAGACCCAGCCTGATAAATAAATTAAACCGGGTTGTAACGCACATGCGCACAGCTATCCAGCAGCATTGTTTTAGTGGTGACTCAGCAGGAAGGACTGCACAAACACTCCAAACCCTGATAATGGGTGTATAATGAAATGAAACATGTGCACACTTTATTTGGGGCAATAATAGAGAAGTGACAACATGGTCACTCTGATATAATCCAAGAGACTCGGAGCAGTAGACCTTGGCAACTATTTAAAATAAAAAATAACCTTTTGCAAAAGTGTGACTGAAGCCATGAATAGAGGAGCTGGTTGGATAGGCGAATTAAAACATGGAAGAAAAAAGGGAAGGTTTAGACAAAACATGACCTTTACAAATTAATATATTGAGACTTTAGATTTAAGTATGAAAATCTAAAACTAGACTAATTTATCTAACAGTATAAAAAAAAGTATTTTTAAACACATCTTACAATAACCGAAAGCGAGGAGTGTATTAACCCTTGTGCATCCTTATGGACATTTTTGTCTTTTTCATTTAAAAAAATAATCATTTTGTCTGCGTTAATAGTATACATTTTGCAAAAGGTGTTATTATTGGAATTTTAATATTTCGCCCTCATTTGCTTTCGTTAATCTATTTTACACTACATACACAAAATAGTTCCACTCAGGAACTTAAGGACAAAAATGTCCTCATTGAAACTCGTTTCAAACTGCAATATTTAATCCCTGTGACGTCTAAGCATCAAATCATGCGCTGTGTTAACAGGCTTTTATTTTATTGAGGTTTCAAAACACTGAATTTATTATTATTTATTATTATTATTATTATTATTATTATTATTATTATTATTATTATTTTAATTTTTTTATTTTATTTTTTACACAATTCTGAAATGTGTAATTTTCTCAGGTTTAGCCTCTGGGGGTAAAAACAATGCTTTTCCTTCTTTCTTATTCTGCTGTATTATAGAGAACTCCAGACCAACTGAATAAATGATAGGTGTGTGTGTGTGTGGTATGGATATAAGAGATGTGGTTTGTGTTTTACAGTGAGAGAGAGAAGTATTTGATCCCCTGCTGATTTTGTACGTTTGCCCACTGACAAGGAAACGATCAGTCTATAATTTTAATGGTAGATTTATTTGAACAGTGAGAGACAAACAACAAAAAAATATAGAAAAACGCATGTCAAAAATGTTATAAATTGATTTGCATTTTAATGAGGGAAAAAAGTATTTGACCCCCTCTCAATCAGAAAGATTTCTGGCTCCCAGGTGTCTTTTATACAGGTAACGAGCTGAGATTAGGAGCACACTCTTTAAAGGGAGTTCTAATCTCAGCTTGTTACCTGTATAAAAGACACCTGTCCACTGAAGCAATCAATCAATCAGATTCCAAACTCTCCACCATGGCCAAGACCAAAGAGCTCTCCAAGGATGTCAGGGACAAGATTGTAGACCTACACAAGTCTGGAATGGGCTACAAGACCAGTGCCAAGCAGCTTGGTGAGAAGGTGACAACAGTTGGTGCGATTATTCACAAATGGAAGAAGCACAAAAGAACTGTCAATCTCCCTCGGCCTGGGGCTCCATGCAAGATCTCACCTCGTGGAGTTGCATTGATCATGAGAACAGTGAGGAATCAGCCCAGAACTACACGGGAGGATCTTGTCGGTGATCTCAAGGCAGCTGGGACCATAGTCACCAAGAAAACAACTGGTAACACACTATGCCGTGAAGGACTGAAATCCTGCAGCGCGCACAAGGTCCGCTGCTCAAGAAAGCACATATACATGCCCGTCTGAAGTTCGCCAATGAACATCTAATGGTTCAGAGGACAACTGGGTGAAAGTGTTGAGGTCAGATGAGACCAAAATGGAGCTCTTTGGCATCAACTCAACTCGCCGTGTTTGGAGGAGGAGGAATGCTGCCTATGACCCCTGGAACACCATCCCCACCGTCAAACATGGAGGTGGAAACATTATGCTTTGGGGTTTTTTTTCTGCTAAGGGGACAGGACAACTTCACCGCATCAAAGGGACGATGGACGGGGCCATGTACCGTCAAATCTTGGGTGAAAACCTCCTTCCCTCAGACAGGGCATTGAAAATGGCTCGTGGATGGATATTCCAGCATGACAATGACCCAAAACACACGGCCAAGGCAACAAAGGAGTGGTTCAAGAAGAAGCACATTAAGGTCCTGGAGTGACCTAGCCAGTCTCCAGACCTCAGTCCCATAGAAAATCTGTGGAGAGAGCTGAAGGTTTGAGTTGCCAAATGTCAGCCTCGAAACCTTAATGATTTGGAGAAGATCTGCAAAGAGGAGTGGGACAAAATCCCTCCTGAGATGTGTGCAAACCTGGTGGCCAACTACAAGAAACGTCTGACCTCTGATTGCCAACAAGGGTTTTGCCAGCAAGTACTAAGTCATGTTTTGCAGAGGGGTCAAATACTTATTTCCCTCATTAAAATGCAAATCAATTTATAACATTTTTGATGTGTGTTTTTCTGGATTTTTGTTGTTATTCTGTCTCTCACTGTTCAAATAAATCTATAATTAAAGTTATAGACTGATCATTTCTTTGTTAGTGGGCAAACGTACAAAATCAGCAGGGGATCAAATACTTTTCCCCTCACTGTATGGGAAATTGTGTGAGAGAGAGAGAGAGAGAGAGAGAGAGAGAGAGAGAGGTTTGAAAGATGATTGATTTGTGACTGGAAGTCACAAACCCCACCCCATGTATATGAGTCAAAGAATTTTCCTGAGCTTTGAAGAGTTTTTGCATTATGTAAAGAAAGCGACATGAAAATGAATGTTTGGTAATTATGATCAGAACTAATGCTGTTAAAAATCGAAGTCAATGAAAGTGGAAACATATATTTAATGATATTTCTATGACAGTTTTTGACATGGACATTTCTGTCCTCTATGGAGCTGTGTAACTTTTTTTTAATTGACACACAAGGCTTAAAAATAAAGACATAAGACATTTCAGAGAATATTCATGTGGTATGGTTGACTTATACAACTTCAAGCGAGGTGAGTGAAGGTTGTTTACACATACCTCCTGTTCTCTGTAGTGCAGCTGTTTCCAGTTTGTCTTCCATTCCATTGACCTGATCCCCAGCAGAAATCCATCATTCCCACTGTTTATATGGTCTTTAAGTATCTGGATCTCAGTTGTTAGATCCTCTCACCCATTCCTTCATCACAACAAACTTCAGTGTTGATGCCAAGCATGTTCGCTCTCATCTAAATTTACCCTTACATCATCGTTTAGCACAGAGGCGCAAATGACGTATGCAGTGAATGGGGCACGGTGAGCGTGGAGATGGGGGCGGGGCTGGGCATAAATGGCAATCATTTACTCATTGTAGCAACATCATTCTTTGAAAAGCTTCTTTCATAATACGTTATAAATAGGCATAATCAAAACCTTTTTTTAATAATGAAAGTAAACATTTACATCGCTATGCCCCAAAATATTCCTTGCCCCCCCCCCTTCTTTTTTTCATGAACCTTTTTACGTTAGTTTTTATTAATGATGCTGAACATTATCCCGGATACAATTCGGCGGAACACACACACACACACACACACACACACACACACATATATATATATATATATATCCCCGCTGCAGACTCTCACACAGTTAGCGCGAGCGCAGAATGACGCGGTCACGCCCCCTCCTTGTCCTGAAGGGAAATACTCCTCATTACAAGAGGTGACTCAACACAAGGAAAGACTGTCTTGCTATTCCAGTCGAAAAGCTTCAAACCTGTGCTGCATCACTGCACAGCCCAGTACAGCAGAACATAGTTTCTAGGATCTTCATCATATAATCCATCATGAACATCTTATCACAACAGTCTGCTATAGGATTCTGATCAAATGTTTTTAGGATCACCTCTTATGTGACGAGTATAATTATAAAGGACTTGTGTAACTGCAGAGTAGAACCAGATGAACCCAGAGTAAAGTGCAGATGTTTGGAAATCATTTGATATGGCATGCTATGAGAAGAACTGGCATGTTCGGAACAAAATCCTCCTCAAATACAACTCGCAGTCCAGTCACACCAATGCTGGGTGCACACTACACAACTTTCAAAACGTCCGAGTGTTGAAGGCGTGTATACACTTCACTACACCTCACCTGCAGACAATTCTCACACACTACACCCTCTTTCACCTAGAGGGAACCCTATGAATTTTTTTTATCAACATAAATGAAAGCTCTTTCCAAGTGTGAAACAGCCTTCCTCATCTCACAGTGCATTAATATAAACCTGGGATGTGCAGCTGCACTACACTCAGAGCTGCTGTTACAGTAAATTAATCAACAACTTCTGACCAATCACAATCCAGAATTCAACAGCGCTGTGGTATCAATTAAGATAGCATTTCCTTTTGTAGTGTGTGTGTTATATTGCACTTGTCAAGTCCATATTAAACTGTCATCCAATAAAATCACTTGATATGATCTTAACCAATAGGAAACCAGTGAGAGGAAATGGGTGGAGTTAAAACAATATAGAAGAGCACAATTAGGAAGAGGAAACACTGGACTGAATTAGTTTTGTTCCTGGCCTATACATGTTCCTGATCTAGACTTATATCTTCTATCAATTGTTGGAAAAATGTACTAAATATCCCCCCCCCCAAAAAAAATAAAATAAATAAATAAAAAAAATACCTGAAGTTATCGGTAAGTGAAGCTTTAAAAATGATTCTTTTTACTATTGAAAGGAAATTCTCATCATGTACCCTCTTATATTATGAACTGCTGTCAAATACCTATAATGAATGTATTCATTTAATTACTTTGAATAAGCTGATCAACTGCTATCCTTGATTATAATCCTGGAAATACACGACAGTCATAATACAGAACGAGTCCTGTGTGTTTTGGTCAAATCTGTCAGACACCTGGACCAGTAATAACCGTCCACGCACTGCTTCTTATCAATGTGCACGAATACTTCTGTTTTGAATGAATAAACCGGTAGTCTCTGTGAACCCTCATATCTGTGTGTGTGTGTGTGTGTGTGTGTGTGTGTGTGTGTGTTTTCATTTCGGACTCTCCAGGTGTGCCGGACTCTGCAGCAAACCACA
This sequence comes from Ictalurus punctatus, assembly GCF_001660625.3. Taxonomy (NCBI): domain Eukaryota; kingdom Metazoa; phylum Chordata; class Actinopteri; order Siluriformes; family Ictaluridae; genus Ictalurus; species Ictalurus punctatus. The sequence continues at coordinate 27,726,107 of NC_030429.2, read as the reverse complement.
CTTTCTAGCTCAGGAGCACAGAACTAAAAGTTAATAGAAGTTAATGGTAAAACAGGCTGGAAGGCATGACGGACGATCTGATGGGCATAAGGCATAATCTGAGATGCGTGGAAATCTAACAACTATTTAAAATTTAAATATATATTTTTAATACACATGTTTAACAATTATTTTTTACAAAACTTGAACAAAAATATTTGTAATAAGCTAATGCCAAAAAAGGCTAAATGATGTGGTATCAGATTTTATAATAGAGTTAATATATTTACTGAGTGACTATTTAATGAGAAATAATCTCATTCTCATTATCACACATTTGTTTGTTCACAGAAGAAGCTGGAACTACCTTCTCTCAGCTATTCCTGGTCGTTTCCCTTTTATGTTTATTATATTTTCTGTTCTACACTGTAAAGAAGAAACTGTTGATGGAAGTGAAAATATCAAGACATTGTGAAGTCTGAGTTTAACTGCCGTTATCTCAGTTAAGATTATCTTATTTAACTGATATTTAATTCCTGCTTCAGCCAATTAAAACAAACATGGCGAAAATACTTAATTACTTGATTCTGACAAACAGCAGAAACTTTATTTTATTTAGTCTGTGTGTATTACATAATATTTTGAAAGACAGAGTAATAAGAACAATAAAAATGTAAGCGTCTTCCAGGGAATAGGAACATTTCAGAATAATATTCAGAATATAAAATGATGTGATATTAATACACTTTACATGAAGACAAATGAATAAAAACAACAATAAACTAAGAACGGAATGTTCACTGTATGAACACGTGGACCTGTGGAACTTAACCTCACATTATGGATGTGGAAAAAGAACTATCATGTTATCACAGTCTGTAATAGAATTCTGATCAAATGTTTTTGGGATCATCTTCGTCTTCAACCAGCCCAAGAGAACCCATGTCAAACCCCTCTTCATCTCCCTCCACTGGCTTCCTGTAACTGCCTGCATCAAATTCAAGGCCTTGATACTCCCCTACAAGACCTTGTCTGGAACAGCGCCTCCTACCTCAACTCTCTCCTGAAGGCCTACATTCCCTCTCGCAATTTGCGATCGGTTAGCGACCGACGCTTAGTAGTTCCCACTTAGCCTGGCTCAAGGTTCCTTTCCAGAACCTTCACGCTAACTGTTCCTCAGTGGTGGAATGAACTTCCAACCTCAATCCGGACCGTAGAATCTCCCACCATCTTCAAAAAACAGCTAAAGACCCACCTCCTTCTATGAACACCTAACAAACTCATAATAAAAAATAAAAAATTGCACTTACACCTCTACTCTGTGCACTTTGCTTCTTCTGGAACTCAATTAACAGATCTTGAACAGTTGCACTACTTGTATTGTTCTCTGCTTAACATCGCTTTGCTTGTATTCTCATTTGTAAGTCGCTTTGGATAAAAGCGTCTGCTGAGTGAATAAATGTAATGAAATATATCTCCTATAACGTGACCAGTAATAATTATAAAGGACTTCTGTAAGCGCACAGAGTAAACCCAGATGAACCCAGAGTAAAGAAAACAAAATCCTGCACAAATACAACTCTGAACGAGAGTCCAGTCACATTAATCCTGAGTGCACACTACGCAACGTTCAACACGTCAGAGTCCCTGACCGTTCCTCCCTGTATGACTCGAATCGCTTGTGACCAGTTGTGTAGCGTTGAGCACATGTGCACACTTCACTTCACTTACAGACAAAGCTCACACACTACACCCTCTTTCACCTGGAGAGATCCCCTCTGAAACACGCCTCATCCCCATCTCCCACCTCTCCGAGTAAATGTACGCGGTCTTGTTTCTCACTACTTGTATGGAAACGGAGAAATAAGACGTGTGGAGGAAATGATTGTTTAGAGAGATGCAGGCAGCACATGGGAGGAAAAGAAACAACTTTTTTTTTTATACTGTTACACTAATTCTATACTTTGATACTTCCTCGCTCTAATACATTATCGTTTCTATAGTAACAGCTCATTCACAAGGACCTGGAAGGCAGCTGCTCCACAAACAAATGTGTAATCACTGAAATGAAGTTTTTGTATGGAGATGTTTACAAAAGTGTAAACGTGCAAACACTGTAATCATTGGCAGCTTGCTGTGGAATAAGAGCAATAAAGCCATCAGGGATGTGCTGTTATAGGAAAATAATCAACTTCACATCACTCAATATTTTACTATAACTGCACTGCAAACAGTGCTTTAATGCTTAAACAATATTTTAGTTCAGTAAGTTACTGTCTGTGATCTTCTGACAGCCGACATGACCCCTCCTAACAAATACTGCTATAACATCTGATTAAAATTTAATTCTTGTCACACACTCGGTGCGTTTACATGGACAACAATAATCCACTCTTAACCCGATTAAGACGATACTTTGATTAAGAAACTAGCATGTAAACAGCAATTTTTCCTTACCTTAATTTAATTAAGGTCATACTCAAAGTAAGCACTAATCGACGTGTATTACAGATATGTAAACACCTCAATCACATTATGAACGTCGTGTGTTTTCACCGCATTTTGCGACAGGACACAATCACACACTTGGCTGCGTCCCAAACCGCATACTTGCCTACTATAGGCCTGTAGTGGGGAAAGATACATGTATCTCAGCTACTATACAGATGGTAAGTACGTGGTTTGGGATGCACCCCACAGCTTCAAACAGTCACGTATAACATGACGAATAATTAACTGCACTTAAATGTTCATAACAATTAAATAAAAACCCCCAAAACTGTATACGGTTCCATAACGAAGACCAACTATATATTAATATGTGAAATTCTGGAGGGACGTCGGACGGCGTGGCGCAGTGACGTAATGACGCGGTCTGTTAATCTAATTATGTCCTATAACATGTAGACAGGAGTATTGTAAAAGTGACTTGTGTAAAACACCTTAATCACATTTATCTTAATCAGAGTAAGGTCAATAATTAGATTACTGCTGTCCATGTAAACGTAGTCACTGTTGTGTAGTGCACTTTATGTACACTGGATTAAGATACTGGTTAGACACTGGACTACTGATCAGAAGGTTGAGATCAAATCCCAGCACTGCCAAGCTGCCACGGCCGGGCCCTGGATCAAGATCGTGACCCCTCAACTGCTCAGTTGTGAATGAGATAAACTTAAGTCACTCTGGATAAATGTAAGCGTCTTGTGTTGCACCATGGTCCTGGAGAAACATTATTTCAATCTGGTGTATACAAGCTATATAGAGAAATGACAAAAACCACATGACCTGATAATACAGAGACTCAATTATAATTGGGCAACAGCTATGTGCCTCTCAATGCTGATTGGTCAGCACCACACAACTGTCATTTTTAAAAGCAACCTTTTTTCCATGGGTGTGGGATTGAAACAGTTCTGTACAGCTGTAGGTCACTCATGTTTCTCCATAGAAGAGCTGGACGAGTAAATATGAGATGAGGGAAAAGACCATGATCAGTGGGTGAGGACTCGTCATTTCTGCGTCACCTGGAGAGATATAGAAGTGAGTTTCATTTAGTTTAACTAGTATATGCGTGCACGCACACACACACGCACACACACACACACACACACACACTTTTGTAGATTCAATGGCAAGGAGCACTGAAGCTATTCCAGTAGCTCGTAGTGGCCCAAACTCTTACTAATGTTCTTTGGTGGCTCAAAATCTTACGCTGACTCTTTTTTTTCTTTTGTCAGCAAGCTGTGTGTGCATAAACTGTACTCTTAAACTGTAAACCCGTAAATACGAGTCTGAATGAAACACTTTGTTATACACAGTATGTGCACCAGGTCATGTTACAAACGGCGCTGTAGATCTTCTCCAAGCTTGTACTTGAACAATAATAATAAAATGTGAATCTGTAATAGTTTTCTACCATAGTCTAGCTTATTAGGATGTTGGGATCCGCCGTGATGCAGCTCCCCCAGAGCAGAGAGGGTTAAAGCACTTAACTGACATCAATGACTTTTTAATTCATGCAAACTGTTCATAAATCTGTAATTTAACAGAATTATTGAATGTATATGTCCTCTTTTCACCTTTCGTAAGACAAAAGGTGTGTTCAATAACTCACCCAATGCTTCAGAGAGCTGTGTGACTGACAGCAGAATAAGAAAAGCCCTGTGTTTCAGTCATGCTTCATACACCAGTAACGGCTTAGCCATGTTTAACTTGGTTCCAGTATAATGCGCAGCATTTGGTTCCTTATACACTGCTAAGAGCCTGAATGGATCACACCAACGCTGCGTCATAATTAAGCTTTAATTATTGTACTTTTATAACACTGGATGTTTTAAATCAACTGAATATGGAAACCAAAGATACACATTTAACAAAAATTTATTTTCCTGTATCGAAAATGCATTGTGTCAGGATGATATATTTAAATTGGACTGAATTTGAGCATCAAGCCAGTCCTACTATCCAAGTGCATCCCTTTATGGCCACATTTTACCGTCTTAAACCCTATCTGGAGGGGATTAAATGTCCACAGGGGTCCTGGGGTAACTTCTTATTTCACAGAAGCTTCTCTGTGAATATTTTCCCATCTGGATGGGGACATGTCAGTGTCTTTCTACATCCTCAGCGGAGTACATTACAGGCTGAACTCTGTAGGTGAGGCTCACTAACAGCGTAGCTCAGTGTTTACATTCTCAATCTTATACATACAATCTCACTCTAATACTGATTTAACCACACCCTTATTAACTCACCCTCTTCACAAAAATGAACTGTCTGATCTTTGCAATGTTTCACATTAGTAATACTATCACTCTGATCTTTTAGAGATGCAGAGATATACGCTTCTCCTCCTGTACGCAGGTGCCACCTACAGGCCGGGTGCCCATTAAACTACAAGGCTTGTGTTTTCTTTTAAAGTGACACTATAAAATGGATGAATATTTTAAAAAAACAATGCTTTATTGACTATATGCTTAATTATTAAAAGATTAATTATAAACATTATCTTTTTATTTAAACTATTCCTCAACCTCAATTTTTATACAGTGCATCACCAGGACAGGAATAGTCATGTTTATTTTTTTATTTGAGCTGTTCCTACTAACCCTGTGGGTATTATGTCAAATAACTCAGTTTCCCCTCGCACAACGTGCTGGAGCTCGCAGCGCGCTCTGAAACCCGAAGCGCGAGTTTGAAGCGCGAGCTTTCAGTGACATTGACTTTGTTTATTTTTTTACATGTGTTTTATGGTTTAAGTCCTGGCTCTGGGTTAATGTCTGCCCCTGTATTGTCACTGGTTGTTTCTCTCACGTGTTATCAGTGTTCTCAGCTGTTTTGAGTTTCACCCCTGATCGCGTTTATTTAAACCCCTCGTGGGTCTATATGCGTGGCGAAGTATTGTTTGCATTCCGTAACGTACCAAGCCTTTGATCATTGTTCACGTGTCTGGTTTTGAATCTCGTTTCGTGCTTAGCCTCCCCTGTTTCATGCCCATTTGCCTGTTCTGACCATGCCTATGTTTCGTGATTTGGATTTGTCTGCCTTTCTCTAATAAAGCTCTTATCTGCACTTGCATACGTCCTAACCTCCCTTTGGTGATGACAATTTTATCAAATCATTATAATCTATAGGACGGGGAAATAAACAGGGAAAAACATTATTGTATCATGTTGGCACATACATAAATCCTAAATCATAAATCCTCTGTACATGCACTTCTCAATGATGCAAAAGGGATTTACACTGTGGAGTATGTGTACAGTGTAATACAATATTTAAGTATGTCAGCTGAATGTGTTGATTAATGAATATCACTGATAGTATTTAAAAGTAAATAAACTTTACAGACGAGTAATAAAATGATTTCAGCTGTAGTGTTCCTGCTGCTGGGGGTAACAACGTTCTGAATAAAAATCTAGTGCACTTGTATAATACAAGTGTTTCCCATTTAAAGTTATTAGAAAGTCTGTGTGTAGAAAGAGACGCACAAAAATGATCAGTTGTGTGTAATTCTGGCTCATCTAACACTCCCATGAAGAGCTCTGTAATCTGCTGTGTGTTGAAGAAATCCACTAGCATTGGAAAACAGGGAGGTCCACACGAAATTGGTCCTTATTTTTTCATTATACAGTAAGATTTGCACTCTTCCAATCGTCCCTCATGTCCCGCTTTGATTTCTGATGTGTGTGTAATGGACAGTGTGTGATCTACTGAGACTCACTCACTCACCATCAACTGAGAGATAAACACGGCTGATGTCTACTGTTTTTGTCATGTCAGGTCCCTCGTTGTCTCCAACTATCTGGTAGCTCCTGTAGAGAGCTGCATCATGAAGTGTCAGATTGCGCAACACCAAGGAACAGTTCCCCTTAAGCAGCTCTTCCACAGGAACATCCACACGCTCCTTATATCTCGCACCCTGATGGGCCTCCTCACCGAGTCGCTCAAACACAGCCTCAGATTCAATGCGCCAGATAATATATGGTATTCCAAGGACTATGCGCTGCAGTTCACACGGCAGGACAGCTGTAGACCCCACATGTCCAGATATATTGAACTCAGGTTCTGCAGAGAGGGGGTCTGAGATGGGAAAATTTAAATCTAGATTACTCTGGACAGTGCATTTATTTTTAGAACCTTATGTTTCATCTATCCTTTGATGAAAAAAGTGACTTACACACACAGATGGTGATCCACACGATGCAGATGTAAGAAAAGGAGGTCATGGTGACCATTGCTGCCCTCAGTGTGCAGGTTTTCTACAACAAACAAAGGCAGTTGTCTAAAATTAAATACATGTTTAAACATCTACAGTTAATAGACTCCTCCTTGATATTTGTCCACAATTTCTCATTAAATTTGGAATATTATCTAACCATACAGTATAATGTATTCTGACAAACATATTAAACTACATAAAGGTTTTCATTAAGGACAGTCATGTCACTGTAAATCACCAATTTCAGAAGCATCAAATACATCATTGATCTGGAAATGGAACTTTTCTAACTGATCTTTATTGGTTACACATTATTCACTTGCTGGTTTGCCTGCTAGCTGTTACCGTGTCAAAGGCTAAATGTTTACATCAAATGCTAAAAAACAGTTCTGGAAAATACTTAAATAACTATTTGGCTAGGATGCCATGGTAACTGGATTCTTATACTGAATGTTTGTTAGGTTCTAATTAGTATATCATTTGAATAAGTACATATTGTTAATATTATCAATAATAACTGTAATTGTTCTATTATGTTTTCAGGTTTAAAAAAAAAAAAACTTTTTGAATTTGTATACATGTTTAATGCGTGTGTATGTGTACACACACACTTTAATCAGTGTGCTGAAAACCGTTCTGAAGAGTAGAGATGGCTCCTGCTGGCCAGGTTTTCACATGCTTCAAAACCGGTTTGGAGAGTCTGACGAGCGGTCTGTATGCTGGGATTAGCATAACCGAGGTGGGGGCAGAGCTCAGCCGTGTACGCGCCAGGCAAGTTTGTGTAAACAACATCCAGCATGTTCGCCTCTTATTGCAAAGTCCACATGTTGGTGAAATTTAGGGAGCACTGTGAGATTCGCATGGTTGAAATCTCCGGCGATGATGCAGTCCATCGGGGTGTGTGTTCTGCAGTTCACCAATAGCCCCATACAGTTCACAGAGCGCCTCCTTATCATTAGCGCTGGGGGAAATGTATACTCCGATTATCCGAACAGTGGTGAATTCCCGCGGTAAATTAAATGGTCTGCATCGAAGTCATAAACTCCACCAGCGATGAGCAGTAACTAGCAACTAGCACAGAGTTCTTGCACCATTCCGTGTTGATGTAAACACACACGCCACCACCGCGAGCCTGACCGCACAGAGCTGCATTTCTGTCGGCACGACATGAGGCGAGCCCGTCTAGCTGAATGGCGGCGTCCGGAACTCGGTCGCTCAGCCACGTGAAAACAAAGACACTGCAATCTCTAAACTCAAGCCAGTGAGTTTTTTTGGACTCTCCCCCAGTCCAAACACATGCATGGTAGACTGACGTGTCTGAAGTGTCCATAGTGTATGAATGGGTGTGTGAGTGTATGTGATTGTGCCTGTGATGGATTGGCACCTGTCCAGGGTGTACCCCGCCTCGTGCCTGATACTTCCTGGGCCAGTCTCCAGGTTTCACCATGACCCTGAAAAGCATAAGCGGTAGAAGATGGATGGATGAATAAGTGTTATTACTTTACATCCTATTACATTCAATTAAATTAACAATTGGCTTTTTAACTTGATGCCTATTAGCATGATATATAAATCATATTAATGCACATTAATCATTAAATGTCACACACAAAAAAAAACACATTCCATGAAAGAAAGGAAAACAGCGCCCACAGCCATCATGAAAAAATCCTTGTACGACAACAATCTAATACAGTGGACTTGATTAAAATAATACATTTACTGAACATGGTAATGGGAGTACATACACATACCCACACACGCCTATTTAGAGTTCAAAGAGAGCAAAATGTCATCATACAGGATTTATCTTCACACCACACCTAATAGGAGAAAATACGTGAGCATGTACCTTCATAAGATAAAATGGCGACAGCTAACACACACACACACACACACGTGCTAATTTGCTCATCTTTCACATACTCATTGTACAAGTAAAACACACAGCAGAACTGACACAGTCCGTCTATCCTAATACTATAAATGATTAAACTGATTCGTGTGCTTGAAACAACTTTTAAAAGTTAAAATCCGAACTTTATAATCGTGCTGCAAAAAAAATACATACCTCTCTGTCAAGTTCAACACCGACTGACGAGAAACCGAGAATGTCGCAACACACTGGAATAAAGTTGGCTGGGCGTTGGCCGTCTGATATTCACAGGTATGGGGAAATTAAGGGGCCGTCTCTAAAGTTCCATACGACATTGTTATACACATTTTTAACTTCAATAGCATTTGAAGGGAATGACTTACAGTCACATAACCAACTGTACACTGTTCATCTATGGGTCAGGTATAACACACCTGTTAGATTTTTGATACTGAACCAAAAAAAACACCTACACGAATGCATAAAGGGGGTCAAAATGACCCGTACTGGATTGAAAGGTTTTCTTCAAAAAAAATCAGTCCTATTAATGAAATTATTCAAAGAACTGATGATACACAAATGTTTTAATATTTCAAATATTTTTATTTGTTTTCTTTTAATTATTTGTGTACATGTTTAGATTGTAGATGGGAGCCAAAGGAATTCAAAATTAACTATTGAATTCCTTGTGACAAGGATGATGATGGGAACAGCACTGGTGATGATGAGAATGCTAATAATGATGATGCATGTTCAAGGCATAATAAGTAGAATGGTACTGAAGAAAGGAGGGACGAGGATTATTCTTGACAGGGAAGATGAGGGCTCAAAAGGGTGACAAAGTGCTGCCTATGTAAATAATTTTGAATTCCTTTGGAAATCTAAAAGGTGTGCATCATACCTGACACCTACATGAACACTTCACAGTTGGTTATATGATTAAGTCACTCCCTTCAAATGCTATTGAGCTTGAAATTATGGTATATTTTGTGTATGGACCCATTCTGTAGTGAAATTCATATCTAATGTATTTCCTGTTTTTCTTATGTTACATAGGGACTTACCTTTAAGAAGTGTAAAAAAAAAAGTTACTTTTTATATTAGTTATATTATTTTTAGTAGTTATGTTAGTAATTTATTTACAGCAAAAAACAAAAATCCTCTTCAGTAAAATCCAGTTGAATAAAATCCCACATAGCCAAGTTTAATACTGTTTTTAGGCTCTTCGCTGTCACAGTGGAAACGGTTTGGTTTTCATATCAGTCTGAACAACAAGCCTTCCGCGCCTTCTGCTCCTCCAACTTTAAGTATATTACCGCCACCTAGTGGTAAATCAGTATATTTTCACATGAAATCCATTTTAATAGTTGGAGTGACATTTCTAATATATGAGTAAATAAATCACTTGTTTTCCCTCGTTCTGATGAGTGATGTGAACCGAAGCTCTTGACCGGTATCTCTATGGGTTTATGCATCGCTTTGCTGCTACATGATTAGCTGATTTGAGTAACCTCATGAATGTGCAGGTGTACATGTGTTCCTAATAAGTGGCCGGTGAGTATATACAGTGTAACATTTCCTTGGGAAATCACACAGCACTAGTGTATTTATTGTAAGTGTATTATTGATTCTATTTAAGTGTTGTGATCCAGTAGGTACAGGTTCAGGGCCATCAGGTTTAAATCCTGAGCTCCATCCAGACTCGGTCATGCTAATAGAGTGAGTGTGATGAGTGTGAAGGTGTTGATGTAATGTAACTAGAGCTTTTCAGGTGGTGCATGAACACTCTCACGTGCTAAATTACACTATCATCCTCTCATCCTTATGTCACATTTTCTATCATTTTTTAAATGTTCCTATAATTCTTACTTTTAAGTTGTTTATTAGCATTTCCTTTACCAATTCTTCACACATCACAGAAGGTGTCAACTCTGGATGAAGAAGAGTTCATATTGTAAAGGGTGTACAACAACCTACAAAAAAAGTGCTATATAGATTAAACAGACTTTGACCCTTCTTTCTCTTATATAAAAAAAAAAAACATTTTATTTAAAAAAATGTTTTGTAAATGTATTAATTTTTTTCCAGTAAAATGAGACACTCCTCTTGATATACATACACTGGTAGAAAAAACTTCCAACTCCATTAACTTCACATTATGGGAGATTCGGCTCAATATAAAATATAACAATATAAGTCAATCTTTGCTCAAGCCTGCATTTCATCTGATGAATTTGCACTACACAGTGACCGTGTGATAGTTTTCCTCTACAGCAATGGCGATTATCATTTCGACAGTATGAATGTCATCATTGTCATTTCCTAAGCCCCGCCCCATTGGTTACCGTTGCTACGTCTGACAAACTTTCAAGTGCCACATTTACTATTGTGTTTTATATGAGAACGATCAGTTGAGAGAAATGGACAAAAAGGTTTCCAGTCTCTTGGTATGTTATAATTACATCACAGAGTCATATCTCCATGCAGTTTCCTGGTTTCTCCACTGAAGCTAAGCAGGGTTGAGTGTGGTCAGTACCTGGATGGGAGACCTCCTAGGGTAAACTAAGGTTGCTGCTTGAAATGGTAGAGTTCAGCAGGGGGCGCTCACCCTGTGGTCTGTGTGGGACCTAATGACCCAATACAATGACGGGGACACTAGTACTGTACAAATACCAGTCTTTCTGATATGTTAAACTGAGGTCCTGACTCTCTGTGGTCATTAAAAATCCCAGGACACTTATGGTAAAGAGGCTACATCACTCTCTCCTCTCCACTAATAGCTGGTGTGTGGTGGGTGTTCTGGTGCACTATGGCTGCAGTCACATCATCCAGGTGGATGCTACACACTAGTGGTGGTTGAGGAGAGCCACCCCCCATATAAAGTGCTTTGAGTGTCTAGAAAAGCTCTATATAAATGTAACTAACAGAGATAAAACTACATGATTTAAAAATAACTGTTAATGATAAGGTTGTGTCTGATTTGACGAAGCGTTATCATTCACAGTTAAGCTAAGAACAACAATCACTTGTCATATTCCTGCAACCTTTTTTTTTTTTTTTTTTTTTAATAGGTTTAAAGGAAACGACAATAAGCTGTGCAGGAACCGGAAATAGTGGATTCACATTGATGAGCCGAGTCAAATATTCTGATTCACTGGAAAGGACTGGTTATTATTAAATACTTTCATTTATGATACTGAATGAGATTACGATAACAGACTTTATTAGTGAGATCTGCTAGCTAGCCAGAGACATGTCGTCTGGTACATTTGACTGGTTTAATTGGTAATTCTGTGGTTTGCTTGGTTTAATCTAAATCCTCCAACTCTTCTCTCATCAAAGTCTGTTGGGATGTCGGTTGTCTGATTTACAAGAATCCCACACTAATCTGAGCCCCTGAAAGCTTGTCAGAGAACAGCGCTAAATGGTGCTTACAGTGGCTGAGCGTTAGCAAACGATCAGTTATGGAAAGCACAGCTTCCGATAATTTCTTACACATAGTGTCACTGATATATACAGTGCATAAACAAATAAAGATAACATTCATGGGTCTGTGTATGTCGCAAACTGAAGAACAGCTAGCCAGAGTTACAGCTAGCTTAGTAACCAGAGAATATTCTGTAGAAGAGCAGAACATCCAGCTTGACTCTGTTCACACTCTAAACTACTGCAGTGACGCAGGTTCATAAATATTTTTCTATTAGAGATGGCACAATACCCCGTCTTCTGTTTAGGTTCACAATACTCAAACCTTGAGTATCAGCCGATAGCCCGTATTTTTATTCTTTAAAAGCTACCAAGCTTTATATTTCAACAATAAACCGGCATTTTTACGCAAATATAATAATTATATACTGTAAATATAATAAATATGCTGTAAATATAATCCTAACAACTCAAGTCTCTTTGTATGTAAACATTTACAATAACAACAAGAAAAAAACTCTTCCACCTCCAATTCCAACCTTTTCCATTTGTTACCGGATCGGAACAAATTTTTTTTTTTTTTTTTTTTTTTTTTTTTTTTTTTTTTTTTCTCCCCCCCTTTCTTTCTGGTATCAGCCTGATACTGATACTGGGTATTGGATCAGTGCCATCTCTAATTTCTAGAGGTTATGTGGTGAAACAAGTACAAAAAACTAAGTCAATGAATGTAGCATACACAGAGCCTAATGCTTTCTTTAGGTAATAAATCCTCGAACCCATCTGATCCTCTACTTCATCAGCTTAAGTGAAGTTTGGTAGATCATTACACCAGGTTCAACACTGTAAACTTTACAAAGAAAGATTTTCCTCCAAGAAGAGTTGTACGGTATTTTACAGTATACATCTTGCTGAGTTTTCACTACATGTGCACCTGCAAGGATTTTAACTCCCTACCAAAGACATGGACGAGTAAAAATGAGAGAAGGGACAAGACAATCACCGGCGGATGAGGAGAGTTCATTCCTGCGTCATCTGGAGGGAGACAAATTCATAACTGATTCAAAAACAAAAAGTTCCAAATAATGATTTCCCCTCACTGTATACTGTATTCAGTGCCTGCATAAAGTAAAGTATTCACCCCCTCCCCCACTGAGTTTTCACAATTTGAAGTGAATCTCTACAGAACTATAACTAAATTCATTTAGAGGTCATCAGAATTATATAGATTTTTAAAACTACAAAGTCTAAAAATTGCATATGAACTCTAGCATAAAAAAGAAAATTGTAGACATATGCAGTACCATATTCTACAAATTCTGCTATGAACATTATAAATTAATACCCCATATATAATTAAATAAATATACAATTGAAATAAATGTGATAAATGAAATGAAACGATAAATAGCAAAAAAAGATGCACATTTAAAGAATGAAAAAGATGCATTTTCAGTTTGTTTAGAGTGTACTGAGCTCATCTGCTTTATGTTGCTTTATGCTAAAAGTTTAGTTCTGTGGGATTTCAGTTTTAGGTGAAATATGTGCTCACCTGTGACAGTTGGCTTTTTTGGAGTTTCTTTGTGCACAGGGATCAGGAAAGGAAAAAAAAAAAGAGAAAGGAAGCACTGTAAGCTTAAAAAAAAAAAAAAAAACGTGCACAGTCCAAAATAAGATTATCCAGCTGTGAGTTAGTTACCAATCTAACAGAACCCTTTACACCGTAACACCGAGTACTGGATTGTGATTGGTCAGGAGGTGTTGATTAATTCTCTATCAGCAGCTCTGACAGTAGTGCAGCTGCACATCGCAGGTTTATATTAATGCACTCGTTCTAATACGTTATTCGAGAAATAGGGATGTGTTGTAGGAAAATTACAACAGAAAACTCGCATAGGATTATGCAGGTAATATGGAATCATGTGTGGGAAAATGATGTAAAAAAAAATCATATGTATAAAAAGAAAAATAATGCATAAAAATCATGTGAAAATAAATTGTGTAAAACTTACTAAATAATGTCATCAACTTTCCAAACATTCCTTATTTCTAACAACTGTCTGTTATGGAGACTTACCATCGACTGAGAGCTCAACACTCTGAATAAACCTCTTCAGGTAGCTTCTGTGGTGTCCTGCATCAGCAACACTGACGTTCTTCAGCACCAGAGAACAGTTTCCTTTACACAGCTCGTCCTCAGGAACGTCCACACGGCCCTCGTATCCCTCACCCTCATATGAATCCTTACCCACTCGCTCAAACACAACCTCAGAATGGATATACCACCGAACATACAGTCCGTGGACCGAGGTGGCGTTAAATTCACACGGCAGGACAACTGTGATTCCCACTCGGGCAGATATGTTCCGAGAATCTGCAGACAGCAGAAGACAAGAACAAAATGGATATTTAGCAACATTTAAGCAATGCTCTTTCTTATTTCTCATTCGGGTTATGTGCTATCTGTTTTATTGAAATGAATCACTTACCAACACTGTTAGCAAACCAAGATGTAAATACAAAGGAGAGAAGTTTCGTTTCTTTCTGAGCATTTTCTAAATAAAACAAAGACGGAATCAAAGTGAGAACAGCTCCAATACCACAAGTGAAATACAACTTTAAACAAAAAGTACTAATCACACATTTACAGTACATGGTCAAAAGTATATGGACACGTCCACACATTAATGTGCCTTTTATATGGGGATATAATGCGCTCCAGTCTTCTGGGAAGGCTTTCCACTAGATTTTGGGGCGTGGCTGTGAGGATTAGTGATCAATCAGCTACAAGAGCGTTAGTGAAGTTGAGATCAGGTGCTGATGTTGATGTGAGGAGTCTCCAGTTCATCCCAAAGGTGTTCAGTGGGGTTGAGGTCAGGGCTCTGTGCAGGACATTGGAGTTCTTCCAGCTTCTTCCAACCTTCATACACCACGTCTTCATGGAGCTCGCTTTGTTCACAGGGGCATCATCAAGTTGAAACAGGAGATGGTTCTTCCACAAAATGCCACCACAAAGTTGGAAACGCGTATATAGTCTTGTCAGTGCTGTAGCATAAACATTCCACTTCACTGGAACTAAGGGTCCCAAACCCTGTAAACCAACCCCAGATTATCCCTCCTCTACCACACTTTTTACTGTTGGCACTCTGTTCTGGTAGGTAGCATTCTCTTGGCATCAACCCAACCCAGATTCATTCATCAAACTGCCTGATGGTGAAGATAAGAGATACTTTTATATATCTGAAGGAAAACATCTTTTGGACTCTGTCCGTTCTGCAGTTTTACTAAACAAAACACAACAGCACAAAATAACAAGAACAAACATCTCTCAACACATACACTCATGCAACACAATACGTGCTCTCATATACATAAGACCGATATTTACATATCTGAATGGGTGTATTTACTCAGCAGCTGGTCAGCCATGAAAACCCATTTCATGAAGCTCTAGACACAGCTCGAGTGCTGTGTTGCTTCCAGAGGCAGCTTGGAACTCTGTAGTGAGTGATGCAACAGAGGATACAGTATTTTTTGTGCTTCAGCTCTCAATGGTCCCACTCTGAGGTCTGCCACTTTCTGACATCTCTCGTTGCTCCTACATGCTTCCATCTCACAATATCACTTACAGTTGACTGGGGCAGATCTATCAAGGTAAACATTTGATAAACCAATATGTTGTAAAGGTGGCATCCTATTACAATGCCACATTTAAAGTCACTGAGCTCTTCAGCATGTTTGTCTATGGAGACTGCACGGCTGTAAGCTTGACTTTATGGACCTGTTAGCAATGAGTGAGGCTGAAATAGATGAACACAATAATCACACAGGGTGTCCACATACTTGTAGTGTATGTCTAGCAAAAAATAAAAATAAACACACAACTGACAAAACTAATTGGTTTTTTTTTTTTTTACACAAGATTAAAACTAGAACACTTGAGGGTTCAATTTGTCTCGCTTGAGGGAAGGTTTAGAAGTTCCATATAGACCCTTAAATAGCAGTGTTTCCCTATCAGAAAAGATTCCTAGTACCCCTTATTATCCAAAGATGGATATTTTTTTAAATTCAATATTCATTTCATGCTCCTTTTACTTAAGGCTTTTATGACATACTGTCTATGCTTCTACCGACATCATACACTCTGTGAAAAAAGGGTACTAAACTGTACCTGTCCTGATAGCTGAGAAAGTACACTCATCCTTTTACCAATAACAACTTTCACCTGGAAATGTGGAATGTGGCATCTGAGGTCATGTTTGGACAGATTCTGAATGTCTTAATCTCGTATTTAAAAGAATTAAAGAGGTGGGGGAGGGGTTACACATCAATGACACTATTTCATACTCAATCATAGGGATACTTAAGGCTTAATGTATTTAAGCCAGTTAAGGCAAGACACTACAGGTAGAAACGACTTCTCTTTAGCTTTGTGGATAAACTGCACCTCTAACATGTTTTCTCTTAAAATGTAGTTATTTATTCATTTAGCACACGCTTTTATCCAAAGCGACTTAAAATGAGGAAATACAAGCAAATTTTTTATATATATATATATATATATATATATATATATATATATACACACACACAAAACACATATTTTTAAAAAATATTTGCACACAAGTAATTCATTTTACTTTTTGTTTGTTTTTTGTCCATCATTACCTGATGGTGAAAATGAAATTAAATTCACACATACACACACAGTTTTTCACAGCTTTTCTGTCCTAGTGCATTAGATTAATAGCTATATCAATATATTAACACACAATTTATTAATTAATGCCCTGATGAACACCAGAGCAGTTTAATTCCGGGAATATTTACATCCTACTCACTCCAGCAGCTTCGAAACATCTCGCTTTTCCAGTGAACAGGTCTTGGACAGAGTTCCTCACACCAGCCTTTCTGTTTCTCGTGGAAACAACTGAACAAATCCAACAGGTTGTATTGTTAAATTGCAAAAACTAGTATCCCTGCTGTTCCTGCTGCAACACGCAGTTTCCCTTAATTCACTTTTACTTTATCTGTTTTTATTTCCACTTTTCTCTTGTTTATGGCAGGAGCATTACTGCCCCCTACTGGACAGCCGGTTAACCCTCACATGATATCTGCGTGATGAGTGTCAGAGCAGCTGACCTTCAGCAATCACATGATCTGTGCACATCTGCATGTGACAGAGCAGCTCGAGAGACAGACGGATAGAAACAGTTTTCACAACCCTGTTAAAATTTTGATTCTTGTGATGTAAAAAAGTTGCATCAAGTTAACTCTTGAAAAAGAAATAACATTTCAGGAGGGGGGAAAAAAAGAAAAAACGTACAGTAGCCAGATTGCATAAGTATACACACCCTTTTATAATGGGTCATGTATCACACTCAAACTCATGTTCAAAAGAAATGATCATACACCTGTAATCAATGAAGTGATTCTGATTAACTCCAAATAAAGATCAGCTGTTTCTGTAAGATTTTCTTAATCTCCATCATCCGACTACTGAAGCCATGGTCTGCAAAGAGCTTACAAAGCATGTAATACCGCATCGAGAGTAATATACTGGGAGAACTGAAAATGCTCAAAATTAATCTATTTATTAGCTGCTAAATATCCCTGGAGATGCATCCACATGTCAAGATCTCTCTGGAGAAGTCCTACCACACTACACATAACCTTGGGGTAGCTCTGGATAACCAGCTATTCTTCTTTTCTCACATTACTAACCTGACTCAAGTTTCTTCTGTACAACATCAGGAAGATCTGCCCATTTCTATCTTCTGACGTCACTCGGGTCATTTCGAGACTGGACTACTGCAACTCTCTCCAGGCAAATCTGCTTGTGTATGCCATCCAACCCCTGCAGCTGCTACAGAATGATCTCAATTTCCTCAGGGTCTCCCACCTCATTGCTGTGTTCCCTCTACTGGCTCCTGGTAGATTTCCACTAACCTACCTGCAGTCACTCATCACACCCCCTCTCTGCACCACACTCCTCCTGAGCCTCTGGTATGGCTCGACTGGACCAACATCCCTCAAGATACAAGGATGAATCAAGACACTTCTTTGGTGGAATGAACTTCCACTGGCTGTCTAAACACCTGGGTCACTGGCTGCCTTCCAACAAATCTACACAGATTATTTATTTTTAAACATTTGTAATGTACTACATTTTGCATATACCAGGGTTATATCTTCTATACCAGGGTTTAGCTTAGTGTTATTCTTAGACCACAGCCAATTTGTCCTAGTGTGATGAAATGGTTTTTTTATGAACACTATAATGCATTGTGGATATCGGCGTGTACTATCTGTTGTAAATCTACAGACAGACAGATGTACTTTGTTGATCCTTCAGGTGGAGGTTTGGGAACTTTAACCAAAGAACATATATTAAATATGCTTAAATATGTTAAATAAACACTTAATTACACATGCTACATATTTACACTGCAAGAACATAGCACGGTGGCTTTGTGGTTAACACATTCGCCTTACACCGCGAGGGTCGGGGTTCAATTCCTGCGGCCCTGTGTGTGCGGAGTACACCGGTTTCCTCCCCCAGGCCAAAGACCATGGTGTCTCGAGTGTATGAATGTGTGTATATAATTGTGCCCTGTGCTGGACTGGCACCTGTGCTGGAGGGTGTACCCCGCCTTGTGCCCCATGCTCCCTGGGATAGGCTCCAGGTTTCCCGTGACCCTGAAAAGGATAAAGTGGTATAGAAGATGGATGGCTTATTTTAGCATTTGTCTGTAAGTACAGTGTTACCTGTAGGCTGAAAGGTTGCATCCCTGATTATTCTGTTATTTGTTTGTTGTCGTTGGAGAATATTCACAACATTCAGTGGAAATTGACCTCCGTCCTGGATTTAATCCTCTAACTGGCTGTAATGTTGAGTTTAAGATTGTAATAAGAAAACAGTGTAATAGCAGGAGACAAGTGAAAAGAAATGAAGGTTGTGATGTAGCCGAATGTACTGGCCATGCCCTCTCATAAAAGCAGACACACCTGTTGCTCATTTCAAAGCCCCGCCCTTTTTTCTACCTGTAGGAAACAAAACCAGCCCTGTAGCACGACATGCAGACGGGTGTGACCGCAGAACTGACTTTTGTTCTTGTTAAACCTTGAGTCTTCATCCTGTGCAACACAGGAAACAGTCTTTCACTTTCAAGGTAAGACATGACTATTTTTGCTTTTGGTAGCTAAATATGATTTGAATCTTTGCTGTATTTGCTGGTGAGAAACCGGTTTTCAGAACAGGTTGTAGGTTTTAGTTTGCTGCCAGCTGTTGCACAGGTTTACAGGGAAACAAAGCATTTTTCAGAACTATAGAAGAGTTTATTTACCCATCTATATTCATACTGTCTGCATTTAAATTCTTTTATTACAGCAGTTCTTTATTCCCTCTGAGTATGCTGTAGTTCTTAATCTCTTTCAACAATTTCATATTGTCCCTTTTGATTAATATTCATTTTTATTTCTATTTTTGTGAACTTGTTCTGCAATTTGTTTTATTTATTTATTTATTTTATTTATTTATTTTGTAGCTACAAGCTACAATAAATAACAATATAGGCTACATACACAGTGAAGTTATTTTCTTGTTTTTCCAGAATCTCAACTTTGACAGATTTTGGAAGTATGAAACATGAAGGCTGAAAAGTGGCTCGGAGCTGCTTTTTTTTCTCTCTCTCTTTCTCCTTTCTTTGCACTGTTTTCCTTCAAGAGTTTTCCACTTCAGCATTTTAAATATTAATAAACGGCACCATTTATAGGCAGTAACACAATGTAATTATCAATCACGGATATGATGGTGAGGTTTGTTATCAAGCATAAAAAATAAATTGCACCTTCATACCTAATATTGTGTGTATTTAAATATAGCTGTCAGGAAAAAAAAAACACTTAGGCCCTTCTCATTTCACCCCCCCTCTTTTCAGTTACAGCCATGCCATTGGGTCTGCCACTGGCTGTGACTGTATTGTGACTGTTTTTCAGTGTGGCATGGCTACAACATGCTGCTAGAAGTGAAAAGCAATGCAACAGGGAATTACGTTCACTTCTTACATGGAGTCAGTGTTTCATTCTTAAAAAGCTCCAGCTGATTGGTTTTCACTGAAGGTTTTTCTTTTCAGTGTTGCATGTTGTCCTCGTGTCATGGAAGGCATGGGAACCTCCCCATATGTTATATTCTGTGTTTGTGTTTTAGAAAGTCAGGGACTCATGGGCAGTGTGTCCTTCCTCTATATTTACATCACAGGGCTGATCACTTCTGTTGGTAAGTGCACAGATGATTCCTCGTAGTTGCCTCAGAGATGCTAAAACTCATCTAGATCTTTCATTGTCTGCAGATCCTCAGGTCGTATCGGCTCGACTGGGTTCCACAGCTGTCCTGCCCTGTGAACCGAGTCATGCCTCCAAGCCGACAGTATATGTTCAGTGGCGCACTGATTCTGCTGTTGTGTTTGAAAGAACGAGAAGGGATTCATACCAAGGTGAAAGATATAAGGGCCGTGTGGACGTTCCTGAGAAGCAGCTGCTTGAGGGCAACTGTTCTCTGGTGCTGAAGAACGTGTATATTAATGATGCTGGAGTTTACTACAGTTACCTGGTCATGAAACACCGAAAGAGATCTGTCGCTCGTTTCATCCAGAGAGTCGAGCTTGAAGTTTATGGTAAGTGTTTTAATTATAGTACAGTGTAAAATAGCTGGCTGAAAGAATGAAGTTTGGTGAATCTGGAAACCTGGCGTGAGCTGTTTTAACTCGGTGACGTCCGGTGAGGACGCGGACATTTTTATATCAACATAAATGAAAGCAGCTCTTTCCGAGTGTGAAACGGCCTTCCTCATCTCTCACAGTGCATTTAATATAAACCTGGGATGTGCAGCTGCACTACACTCAGAGCTGCTGTTACAGTAAATTAATCAACAACTTCTGACCAATCACGATCCAGAACTCAACAGCGCTGTGGTATCAATTACGATAACATTTCCTTTTGTAGTGTGCATTATATTGCACTTGTCAAGTCCATATTAAACTGTCATCCAATAAAATCACTTGATATGATAAAATGAGATGGACAAGTGTTCTTAACCATTAGGAAGCCAGCGAGAGGAAGTGGGTGGAGTCAAAACAATGCAGAGCACAGTTAGGAAGAGGAAACACTTTGAATTAGTTTTGTTCCTGGCCTATACATGTTCCTGATCTAGCCTTATATTTTATATTAATTGTTGAAAAATACACTAAATTTCTTTTCTTTTTTTCCCCCTCATCCACCCAGTTATCGGTAAGTGAAGTTTTAAAAATAATTGTCTTTAATATTTAAAATTAATATATTTTTAATATGCATGTTTAACAATTATGTAGAAAATTGCAACAAAAATATTTTTAAAAAGCTAATGCAAAAAAGGCTAAATGATGTGGTATCAGATTTTATAATAGAGTTAATATATTTACTGAGTGACTATTTAATGAGAAATAATCTCAGTCTCATTATCACACATTTGTTTGTTCACAGAAGAAGCTGGAACTACCTTCTCTCAGCTATTCCTGATCGTTTCCCTTTTATGTTTATTATATTTTCTGTTCTACACTGTAAAGAAGAAACTGTTGATGGAAGTGAAAATATCAAGACATTGTGAAGTCTGAGTTTAACTGCCGTTATCTCAGTTAAGATTATCTTATTTAACTGATATTTAATTCCTGCTTCAGCCAATTAAAACATAAACATGGCTAAAATACTTAAATACTTGATTCTGGAAAAACAGCTGAAGCTTTGCTTTATTCAGTCTGTATGTATTACATAATATTTTGAAAGACATGAAGAAATTCATAACGGATTTCATTCACAACAGGAGCTGAACAGATGTGACTGAATGTATTCTCAATTACAATAATCAGTTATTGTAAATATTGATTTTATTCACTTAAAAAAAACTTGTATTTTAAATGTAAAATAAAACTTTTGTACCTCTTACATTGATATGTTAAAACCTAACCAGTCTCTTGCTAGTCAAAGAAATGTTGCAGGAAGTCAAGAACTGAGTTCTCAGCAATTATCAGCTTATATTAGTATTATAATGATATAAGCATCTTCCAGGGTGTAGGAACATCTCAGAATAATATTCAGAATATAAAATGATGTGGTAATACTAATTCATCTTACATGAAGACAAATGAATAAAATAATAAAAGAAAACTTCTACACTCCATGATAATCATCAAATCTGGGGGAAATGTGGACCTGTGGAATTTAACCTCACATTATGGATGTTTTAAAAAGAACAGACCAGATGACATGGAAAAGTGAACTTCTCTAAACAGCCACATATCTCTCCTCTGAGAACATTTAGATGGATCTGTGAAATTCCTGGTTGAAAATACATGCTGTTTGTAGTTGATCGCCGTCCTACTGTGAGCGCCTTGCATATGCCTTTCATTCAGTGTAAAAAAACTTGCATGCATCGCTTTCAGTTGGTTCTAACACTGACGACACTCCAAAATATTTCCTTATAGCAAATGAAAAATGACTAATGACCAGGCAACTTAGCATGCTGAATGGTTTGAAGTCAATGTTTGAAATCATTTGTGTTGTGATCATCTGAGTTATGTGTATGTGAAAAGAGCAATATGTGATTGTTTCGAACCTCTCATTGATATTGTAACAAGGTGAAAAGTGCTGGTATTTATCATTCAGTGAATGAGCCAAGGCACATTCAAGTTTGACCAGTATATCAGGACTTACTGTATATGGTAATTAGTTGTGCTACCTTTGAACTGCTGCATTCAGTAAATATTTGCATAAGTGCCAATGCAGTGCGTACGTATTATAATTAGGTGCCTCATGCAACTGTTATTAGTGTCCAAACAGCGAGGGCGTGAAGGACCTCGTTTTGGCCGCCTTTTTATTTTTCAACACTGGTCATTTTAAGGTGCTTGGCGTTCTTGAAAATTCACAAAGCCTGGCACAAACCTCAGGAATGCTCATTAGGTGTCGGCAAATGTTTGGGTCTAAGCATTGAACCTCTTTGACTTGTTTTTTAATTTGTGGGAATCCAGTTTCACCAGTCTCCTTAAGACAGAAATCACAATGATATCACTACCAATTACAATTATATCTATTAACTCCACCCTAATAGGTGTCCTTCACTTGTAGATTTGACCCTTACATAGACATGGTGTTGGCTTTCAGGGTAAAATCTTACAATTAAAACAAACTACAGTCAGAGAGACGATGAAGATAGTATTGTTACTACACTTACATAATGCATATTTTATACATCCACTTTCTGCACATTCCTGTACATATTTCATGTTGATTAACTTATTCTTATTTCTAATTCATGTCATTTTTATTTTTAATATAGTATTTAATGCATAGTCTAAAGAGACCAGCTTTTAATTTCAGTGAAAGTTATATACATGACAAACGAAGGTCACATATACATTTCAGTACAGTACATATACATTATATTCTTCACATCCCAGGACATTGGGGTCATAATGCAGCCATGATGGACCAGATAAGTTTAAGTGTCTTGCTCAAGGCCTCACAACAAGTATTATATTGTACAACTGTCACTGACATTTTGTGCACATGGCAAATAAACCTGGACCCAATGTTGGCAGCTTGTTGGTCCAGGGATGTGACCCCTGATCTTCAGCTCAGTAACCCAGAGCCTTAGCGGTTTTAATACAGTGATTTAACCTGAACTGTCAAATTACTGAGATGGAAATCTGCTCAGAAGCAGGTAGAGGTTACAGATTCCACTTCAACATGTATGGAACAGTGAACTGAAATACACAGTTGTGTTATATGTTTACGAACACTTTAGCTGTTAACTTCAGCTTAGTGTAACTTAGTTACAGCTTTACCTCTGAATGTTCCAAAACAACGACACCGGAGAATCCTTCCTTAATTAATTTAATGCATTTTATGAATTTCTTTTAAAACTGTTCATGTTAAGTAGTTAATAGCTAAGGTATCATTTTCCTGATCAGTTAAACATTATCACTGGGGTACTGAATGAATTTACTATCAGTTTCTCTGTGGCTGACCTGAAAAAAATAAAATGATATATATAAATAAAGGATGCTAACATTTCGTACCCTGACTTACAGCTAAACTAACCGCTGTTCACATTTAGAGGAGGAACAGTAAGAGGAAAAATCAGTATGAGATTTTTTGCAAACTTACTCTAATGTAAAAAAAAAAAAAATTGCAGTATTCTTCTGTAAAACACTTTTTTATAAACAATATGAGTTGTCTTATATTTAATTCATAGAAGATCCTAAAATTAATTTATTACATGGTTAGTGAAAAATACAGTATCAGTAATCTTGTATATTGCAGTTGTCACGATTTAGCGGTGGAGACGGATGCAAGTGCAGATTAGATTTTAATTGAAAATACAAACAAACGCAAAACAGTAACTGTAGAACTTGTTGCAAAAATGAAGGCAAAGAATAAACCTTAAACAAAGACCATAACTGCGACGGCAGAGAAAGACAAACACAAGACAGAGTGCAGTGCAGACTGTGGCTAATATATACACAAGTGCTCATTATGACCGGTGACTCAGATGCAGGTGGTCATGTGACCGTGATGCACATGATCATCTGCCGTATTAGGAAGGTGCCACACTTTAACGCTCTGTTAAACCCTTTTTTATTTGTGTTTGCTGTTGGTTTGGAGATGCTCTAACCCGTCGTCTAACCATCACAATTTATCCTTTGTCAAGGTCGCTCAGATCCTTACACTTTTCAGCCCATTTTTCCTGCTTCCAACACATCAACTTTGAGAACTGACTGTTCAGCTTGACCGGAGCCACTGTAACGAGATAATCAATGCTATTCCCTTCACCTGTCAGTGGTTTTAATGTTATTGCTGATTGGTGTATTTACACTGTGTGTGTGTGTGTGTGTGTGTGTGTACTCAGCAAAAAAAAAATAAACATCCTCTCACATTCAACTGCTTTTATTTTTTATTTATTGCTTTAATTTCTTTCATTTCTTAACATGTGAAAATATTTGTATTAACAAAAAGCTTCAACAACTGAGACATAATCTGAAGAAGTTTCAGACATTTGAGGAACAGAAATGGAAAAATGAATCCCTGAACAAACTGGAGGTGGATATCAGAAGGAACAGTCAGTATCTGGTGTTCTCCAGCTGCTTTAAATACTACACTGCATCTCATCCTCATGGACTGTGTTGGGAAATTATATTAGATTAAAATATAAAATAGAGACATTAAGAAAAGAAAAAAAGACCCTCCTTTTAGAGCTGAAGAAACTAAGGGATGAAGGGGGCTTCAGCAAGGTGAGCCTGATAAGAAAAGTTGTGCATATATACAATAGACACACCCACACACGCTTGCGCGCGCGCGCACACAGAAGAGTTTAGAAAACTTCATGTAGTTTAATTAAGTAAAACACATAAAATAATTCTTTTTTAACAATCATGGGTTTTACATAAGATCTGGCAAGTTTGCGTGCCATATGACGTTCTGTAGTATGTTTGGACAGTCGCATCTGAATATCTATTCTTTATGTAGGGCACCGAAATAGAAGTTTGAGTGGATGTGTTAATTCCTCTCTTTGGGGGGGAACGATGATGTGTGTCTGTGTAGAGGCCTTCGTTCTCTCTTTCCAGAAAGGCAGCACGGTTAAACGTGTTTGTTGGCCAGAATCCACTTTACGCCGTTTGAGAAGGGCCCAGTGAAGTGGGTCTGGGAATGGAACTGTCAGTCTTCCTCTTAAAGGATGATCCAGGGTTCTGTTTAGAAGGTCCAGGGTTGATGGGTTTAGATCGTACATCTAGAAATTAGGGATATAAAATACTTAAATACGCATAAAATATACATAGGGCTGGACAGAGAGCAACAAGGAGGATAGATAAGGAACAGTTTGTAAGGCTCAGCGAGAGAGAGAGGTGCAGGGGGAAAAGAGGGGCGGGGGTCTTTAGGCTGGTAGGAGATAAGGAGAGGCCTCCCAAAAAGTGGTAAATAATAAAGAAAAACAGATATTGGTTAATGACGTCCGAGAGCAGATGCAGGAAAAGTTATACTAAGAAAAACTTGAGGGCCAACACACAGAAAAGGTGCGAGCTGAGACAAGGGACACTCCCTAAAGGTACATGGATGCTTTAATTGTATATAAGACAACTGTAAATGATTGTACTTTGATACTTGCCACCCAAGGGTCAAGCACGTATCCCTGGTCTAGTATTTCTGGTTTGTTTGGTAACTTGCTGAATAAATCTGCCTCATCTGTATCCAGCCTCAGAGTTTTGTTGAAGTTATTTCTCTAAAGTATAAGTCAGATTGGGTAATAAAGTATATAAGTATTAAAAGTAATTGAGCTAGTAGGGCCAGTGCAGGCCGAAGAAGACAAATTTCCTGTAACTGCTCCAGATTGGTCAGTTCTTGCTGTGAGATGTTCCTCCACTCTTCCACCAAGGCATCTGCAAGTTCTCAATCACATCTGGGGGACACATGCTTACATTAATTACATTAATTTTCCACTGCGAGGACGATCATCTGTCCTTCCTGTCTCCCTGTAGCACCGTCTCAGGCGTCTTACGTTACAGTTTATTGCTCTGGACACGTCTGCAGTCCTCATGTCTCCTTGCAGCAGGTCTATGGCATGTTCACGCAGATGAGCAGGAACACTAGACATCTTTCTTCTGGTGTTTTTCACAGTCAATAGAAAGGTCTCTTTAGTGTCCTAACTTATTGTAGCTGTGACCGTAATCACCTCCTGCCTGTAAACTGTTCGTGTCTTAAGGACTGTTCCACAAGTGCATGAGCAATAATTATTTATGGTTCAGTGAACAAGTGTGAAAAACATTGTTTAAACCCTTTCCAATAAAGATCTGTAAAGATTATTTGGCTTTTAGAACATTCTCTTTAAAATACCAAATTGTTCTAAATTTATTCTCAGAATAAAATTGGCATTTCTTAAATGTGAGTAGGCAGGTCATGAGGAATATTTGTAGCTGCTGGTATGTAATCTAGTCTGTAATCTTGCCATAATATTTTTTTTGGCAAGTGCTCAAGAGAAATATAAACTTTATCTAAAGCAGTCCCTGTAGGGTTTTCTGGGTTCTCTAACTTTATTCTGTTTTGTATTTTTGGACCTAAAATAACCCCAAGGTTTTTGGATGTCCACGGCAGGACAACAAAGTTCAGCATGTAATTTTCCACTGTCTCAAATTTTTCAAACTTTTTTAAAAATGTAGATTAGTTGACTTACTGACTTGATTTATTTATTGACTTTATACAGTCACACTGCCAAGAACAAACTGTAAAGAACACCACATACAGTATGTATCTGAATTACTGTCATTTTTATTTTATTGTTAAACCTAGTGTTACATCCTTAGATGTTGGCTCGGGGTAAACAGGAGTCTAACATTTAAAAGGTGCGTGTGTGCGGTGATCACCATGCAGGGAGGCAGTAACCAAAAAAGGAAAACAAACCAAAATCCACTCAAACTTTTATTTCCTAATGTGACATTGCAAAAGAAAAAAAAGAAAATGGTGAAAAGAAACCAATATTTACATTAAACAATGTCTGAAGTGCAAGTTATCATGCTGTGTGAAGATTATTTGAATCTGAATCGGCTCACCTGCAGGAAATTAATCCAATATGCCATGCGGGATTAAAACATTGGACTACTGATCAGAAGGTCATGAGTTCAAATCCCATGAGCAAGACCCTTAGTTGCTCTGGGTAAGGGCGTCTGCCAAGTGCGGTAAATGTGAATGGTAGATGTGGGATGATTTTTGGTCCGTTCTCAATAAAGGTACCGAGCTCCTGTACTCAAATCTTGCTACATGCCACATTACACAAACAGAAATAGAACATGTTTACACAGAAGAGATTTGACTGTAACAACTTTTTCTAATTGCAGTGTCATTTATTATAATGTTTGTTAAATAGAAATGAAAACAAATTCATCCTCAACAGTGAAATGAAGTGTGAAAAGTTTAGGTAAATGGTCTGCACTTATATAGTGCTTTACACTGTGTCTCATACACCCACTCACACACCAATAGTAGCAGAGCTGCCATGCAAGGCGTTTGGGGTTCAGTGTCTTGCCCAATGACACTTCGGCATGTGGAGTTATGTGGGCCGGGAATCAAACCGCCAACCCTACGATTAGTGTACAACCCGCTCTACCATCTGATCCACTGCCGCCGGTGCAAGGTCCAGGCATTGCAAGTGCACTCAACATGGTCACAGAGTACACAGTACACACAATACAGTATAAAATACAGCAGACTATATAATTAGAATGCACATAAATAACACACAGAATAAGGCTGCAGTCACACTAGGCTTTAGCGCTCCATTGATTTCCGTTCAAATTTGGTGAACTCTGACCTCTGGGTATTGGACGTGTCAACATTTTTTTTTTTTTTCAGTAAATAAATTTCCAATGAGGTTATTCACATGAAATTTTCACCAGACTTCAGTATTAACTCAAGAAATGCACAAGTATAAAGAATTCACAACATTAAAGTCCATAAATGAAGTTATGTGTAATAAAGTGGAATGACCATTTTGGTGAGAGTGCAACATAACTTACTAGAGGTTCTGACAAAATGTTAATTTCAGCAGTCTAATTTAAAATTTTTAAATAATTTAAAAAATGTTGAACGAATGATTCAATGACTCACTCAGAAAGACACTTGTTTCATTACTGGGTGAATCAGCGTTTTTGAACGAAACTCTTGAATGATTCAATGACAAAACCAGTTTTAAGTCACTTGTTGCCATCTAGTGGTGTAACAATGTAATCGATACAATCTTTATTTGAAGTGTCAAGTTACTTTCAAATGGGGATTTACTCTATTTTCACCGGAGACATCAGTGTTTATGAACTGTAATCTGAACTATAAACTTTTATTCCAGTACTTCAGTGATAATCTGAATTATTGTAGGACTGAATTAATGATACTTGTGGTTGAAATTCGCCCATGTCTATTAAACCTTTGACAAAATCACAATAGAACATTCAGATTTGCGTTTGTGCTGCTGCTGAAATAACCCCCACCCCACCCCTCTCTGTTTAACACGTATTTGAATGTTCCACTGTGATTTTGTCAAAAGTTTAATAGACACAGGCGAATCGTCAGTTAGGAATAAGATCGTGATCTATTAACGATTAATCGTGCAGCTCTATATGAGACTCAACATACATAACACGTTATAAAACTGGCCTCTTACTTAATTTACATAACTATAAAAAATATCATTTGTTAGTAAAATTCTAATTTCTTTTTGTGAAAACTTAAATATGTGTACATTTTATTTTAACTGATTAATTATCTGATGGATTTTTGGGCATTTATTTTGGTATGTCCAATGCAAAGAATCACTTAATTGATATTCAGAGGTTTTATTGAGGTAGTGTAGCTTTTTATTATTGTGATATTTACAAATCCAGTGAATTATTTTTTAGAGTGCATGGGGGCTTTCCACTGTGGATAGTACCTGGTACTTTTTTAGTACCACCTCAGTTGAGGTTCCAAGCCACTAAATGTGAACCCCACACTGAGGGAGTGGGGAATTCTCCTTAACGAGTGGTTCTGTATTGTGCCTTAATAAATGTCATTTAATACATACTTTGCATATGGTAATATTCTATTAATTGAAAATGATGTATCCTTTATCATTTAAACCTTCCAACAAAGGTTTCTGAAAGGAAATTCTCTTATCATGTACTTTCTTATATTATGAACTGCTATCAGATGCCTATGATGAATGTATTCATTTGATTACCTTGTATTCATTTGATCAACTGCTATGCTTGATTATATTATGTATTTCCGTGTCATGACACAGGACTTATTTTGTATTATGACTATATGCTGTGTGTTTTGTTTAAATCTGTCTGACACCTAGACCAGTAGAAACCGTCCACGCACTGCTTCTTATCAATGTGTATACATACTCTTGTTTTGCATGAAATAAACGGGAAGTTTCTGTGAACATTCATGTGTCAGTGTGTGTGTTAACTCTGCAGTAAACCACACCTTCTAAGCACAGAACTAAAAGTCAATAGAAGTTAATGGTAAAACAGGCTGGAAGGCATGACTGATCTGACGGGCGTAATCTGAAATTCCTGAGATACCAAATCTAACAATTTCGGTCTTAGATTTTTACATCTCGCTTGTTACCGATTTCCAAACAGGTGTTTATCGAAGTCACTCCTGACGCTGCTGAATCTAACGGAGTCATATTGAGCACTACGTAGGTTCTAGAATGCCGTTATTTTACATCCTTAATAGTCCATGTTCCGTGAACAGGAAAGGCATTTGGAATTCAGCCTGACTGTGTATTTGTACAGGGCTTCGATAATACATTATTCCTGCATGAAGGCGAGTGGAAGATGAGTTGAGGCCGCACTAAACTGAAGCGGAAAAGCAAGCTCTGAAAAGTAAAGCAAGCAGACTTGAGTCGAGCTGTACTGTGCATTGGAAAAGTGGCTATACAGACCAGTCCTGAAACGTGCCAAACAGGTGAGAACATGGTCTGAGGGAGCCATCTCAACACTTCAGGACTGTTTTGAGCACACAGACTGGAATATGTTCAGAGAGGCTGCTACATACCACAACAACACAGACTTGGAAGAATACACAGCATCAGTAACTGGCTACATCAGCAAGTGCACAGATGTAACATCCTTCAAGATCCTTCAGGTCTGATGGCAAGGTCCATTACACACTACAAAGCTACACCACCTGTCTGTGATGATGCCTTGCACCCAGATGCCCTGAATGATTTCTACACATGGTTCGAAGCACAGAACATGCTAGCTGGGAAAACCACCCCAACTCCCACCGATCAAACACCATGGTCCAATGTATATTCCAATGTATACAAACTATATTGAAGAATGACAATTAAAACCCACACCCCCAGTCTGCCAGTGAAACGTCTCGTAGTCCCCGCACCTCAGTGACAGGGTCTAACAGACGCTATCTGCACCACGCAGTAAAGTGACACGTATTTAGAACATATGCTTCCCCCGTGGGTGAATTTGAATCCTGTGTAGAATCCACAGCACAGGCGTAGTTTGTGGGTGTCTTTGTGACGCGTTCCTACTTCGTCACCTGACTGACGCAGGCCAATCAGATTGGTGTGATTTCACACGTTTTCAGACACCGTTTCTGCCAAGCGGTGTTCCCAAATGATCAAACACGATGCAACGTAGAGTTCCCTTGAAAAGGGAACGTCTTTACAGATTTTGATCTCTAATGAGCAAGGCAGAGTGGACAGCGGTGAGGAAAAACTCCTCTGAGCCACACTGCACAATTGCAGTATACATGTTTAGAGAGTACAAAGTAAACAGTAATGAGTGTTACAGATTGTGAATAAGAGCTCTGGGATGAGCACAGGACAGTCTTTAGGATTGCAGCGATCATTTCTGCACCGAGTCTATTTTTGCTGTGCTGCACATGATGAATTAAAGTGATGGCGCATAGTTTGTGGTCAAAATGAACATGGATTGACGATTTTTCAGTCATCTTATTACTTTAAGCCCAGGGTAAAGCAAAGAATACCAAGACACTTAGCAGGAGTTGCAAAAAATAAATGTTGTCAACTTTAGATAAAGTATATATTTTTAATGTGAAGTACACTACACCGCATGTTATATTGTGTGTGGGTGAGGGGGGGCACTCGCATCTCAGCAGAAAGCGGCAGTCACATGACAGGCTGGTGGTCGGAGAAAGTGGTGTATGACCCGCAGGATTTCTTGTATAAAGATTTAAATGAAAATGAAAAGACATGGGAGGCAGTTTCCTAGGTGAAGTTTTCATTTAAAATGTTTGATACTACCTTCTCACGTAAGAGAAGTAGCATGTTTAAAAGTTTTGCCACTTGCTTGAGCAACGCAATATATAAATCTACATAGAAGTAATGAATGGAATATTACATTGTTTATATTTGTTTCTAAACATTAATACATCTGACAGATTGTATTACTGTACTGTGTTGCTCTAAACTTCAAAGTCCTGTCACCCTCCACCTTCATGTCCTTTTCTGAATGTGTTCTGCCGTGGATTAACACTGCAAACGCGTCTTATGCGAAAACACAACGGTGCATGCTGCTTCTGCACCGCATACGTACTGCAAATGGAGTATGTGTGACCAAGGCGTTACAGGCTCTGGTGCGGCAGAAGCCATAAAATGTCATGTTTCAATGTATTGTTTGCTCTAACTGCCATCACCATGGTCTTTAGACATGCTAGGTATACACATTAATCATTTTATGGTTTGGTTAGAGAATTTATACCACTTCATATAACACTTAGTTCCTGTTCTTATCTTAGCTGGGAGTGGATCCCAGTGGTTGTAGAGTGGGTTGTCCACTAATCCTAGGGTTGGCAGTTCAATTCCTGAACTAAGCTATTGTGCATGCAGCTCTGTTAGCTCCCAGAAGGGTGCACCCTCTTGCAGTATGTGAAGGCATCCTATTGTATGCTGTTAATACTGACACATGTCAAAATGGCTTAGTGACGCTCCTGACACACCTGGCGCAATGTGGGTTCAAGGCTTCGCTCTCAAAGCTCCAGTTTTGCGTCATCACAGCGCGTTATCTGGGTTTTCTTATCAGTAAAGATGAACGTCAACTCTCTGCGGATCATCTGAGAATCATTCCTGATGTTTCACCTCCATCAATGAAACGAGGAATGCTCAGTTTCCTTGGACTAATAAACTATTGTCAGTACGTCCCTGACTGTTCAAATCATGACAAGGTGCTTAGGCAATGTTGTCTCACAGATAAACCTGACATCACATGGACTATGGAGATGATGCATTCATTTTGTTATCTCAAGCAGTCTCAGAGTTCAGCTCCAGCTGTAGGTCTGCTGGACTATCAGTCTCCCTTTTCACCTCTATGTGTTGGAGGACAGGTGAACAGCCACGGGGGTCCTGCCCCACAAGCATGGCAGGTTTTTTTCCAGTAGCTTATCTTTCCAAGACCTTTGACCCTGTGGTTCAGGGATGCCTGCATGCTTGCACTCAGTAGCAGCCTCTGCTCTGCTCATCTCTGATGCTAAAAAGTTGGTTCTCTCACATCTGCTTACCCTACATGTGCAACACCAGGTAATCTCTATTCTTAATAACATCCAAACACAACACATGACCACACAGTGTTGTTCTGGCTATGAGACTGTGCCCCTCACTACCTAACTATTTAACCAATTACGTATGACGTGGCTAAATGGGCCTCCAAACAGGGCTCATCGTCGCCATACGTTGATCATAACACTGTTTTTTCCTTGTTCACGCATGCGTAATCACCTCATGATGTTGAAATTACGTATTTTGCCTCAGACGGTATTATTCGTTGCCTCAATGGACATGACATGTTGTCCAGTTCAGTATTACCATTTCTTGTGCACAATTTTCATGGTTCTTCACAAGTCACAAAAAGAGGGGTGTTTAATATTATTCTTACTGTATTAGTTAAATTGGTTATATCTGCACCAAGCAGTTATCTGTGAAATCAGAATGACACCACATCCAAAATCACAACTGTCTTCTTTTGAGATCTTAATGGGCAGTCCATTTACAACCCCTTAGACTAAAGATAACCCTGGCATTCATTTGACAGGAGATCTGGACGTGATTGTCGGTGATTATACTCAAGCTCTGATTGAAAAACTTAGGTGTGCATGGTAATGTTTCTGCCTTTCTCCCTTTATCTGCAGAAAAGCCTACTCTCCCTTTCCTCACAGGTGACCCGTTACTGGTAAAAAGTCTGAACCCTCAACGAAGGTGACAGCGGTCACACTAACCAAGCTTGCAAATTCACAGCCAGTGCATCCAAACCAGTCAACTGAAGCAATCCTGATTTCAAATCGTCAACAGATGAGAAAGGGGAACATTCACAATCAAGCTGCCCCATTGGGGACCTCTGCTCATCTCACCTTAACATATACACATATAGGTTTGTGTAGTAGCATATTCACATTCTTTTCTGTATGAATATCTCAGTTGTTACAATACTGCCAGAAATACCTTTTTTGTTAGCTTTCAGACACTGTGTCATACTAACAGTGTGGTCATATAATGAAACAATCCCTTTTGCTATTGCTAATAAGTGCTCTTGAATTCATAGGCGATTCAAGAATAAACACAGAGCCCTCTGCAACTCTATAATGGTAACCTTGCTTGCTCTCTTTCATAATAAATAGTTTGCAACTTTTCAGATGTACACAACGGACCTGGTTGGATCTGTCCCTCTATGTCAACATGGGCCTCATTTTCCATTAAATAACTCCATTATTATTTTCACTCCATGTATATTCTTATGTGTATCCCTCTTAATGCGCGGGGCCCTTGCCTCTTTTACTAATTATGCATATATTTCTATTCCTTTGCGAGGGAAGGACTAATTCTGTGGATTTAAGTATTTAAGCTGCCTTTCACCAGAGAGCGTGCACAGGTCCCGTTGTTACCTAAGAGGGCATAAATAAAAACTAATATATAAATATTACTTTAGCTCATGAGTTTTAGTTCTCTCCCTCTCGAACACTAACCTTTTTCATGTCTCCTTGACAACCCATATTACAGGAATGAGTCATTCTGTCCTAGTTTCCCTTATCCTGAAAAACATGCTACCGATGTACCAATGGCCCACCATTTTACCTTGAACAGTAATCACACTGTTGCTGAGGCACCTGATTGTCTGTCTATGTAACAGACAAGCTTGTGTAACATCATGCCTATTTATAGGCCTGGACATAAGTACAGAGAGCCCAGAGAACACAAAAGGTGCAATTTCTCATCTTCCGATATGAGGAATGGAGGGCAGAAAGCCTGCAACACTACAGGCTGGCCAGCAGATGTTGGCCCTTTAGAAATATAATCTGGCCTAGTATACAGGAAGGCCTTGGCTAATCCAGGGGTAAAGTCATGGCAGGAAGGGGTAACAGAGAGAGCTGGTAGATCTCCTACTCGTTTGAGAGATGTCAGGGCCAGCAGAAGAGCTATCTTTAGAGTCAGAAGCTTCTCAGATGCTGACTCGTAGGGCTCAAATGGGGCACCTGACTGACATTCCAGGATGACAGAAGGGTACCAGGAAGGTATGCGTGGTCTGCAGATGGGCCTCAGCTGCCTGACACCATGCATAAGCCTTGAAGTTAGAGGATGTTGCCCCACAGAGGCTCCATCAATAGGGGCATGGCTGGCCGAAATGGCAGCCACGTAGACCCTGATTGTAGAAGGAGCCCACCCTGCTGAGAAATGTCCTTGTAAGAACTCCAGGACTGTATTGTGCTATTGTGCATTTCATTGGGTCTAGCTCACGTTCCTCACACCATAAGACAAAAGGTTGCCACTTGAGTGCATACAGTTTCCCCGTGTATGGTGCTCTAGTGTTCAACATGGTCTCTACAACCTCAGTTGACCCATGTCAGCCAGAAAACCGAGCCAAGAGATGGTGCAGACGTCGATTTTCCTCTCAGACAACTCGAATATCAATATGCTGAAAGGTTATTATAGAATGTTTGCCCAGTGGCACCAAAAAACTACTGCCTACCCCAGCATTAACTACTAATGTACACAACACTGTCTTTAGATGAAAAAAAAAAATCTAAACAGTGATCATCTGCAAATGTAAATCAGACTTGCATTAAATATTGGAAGTGTCTTTTTAATGACATTCTCTCAGCCATCAGTTTTATTTACATTTTCCAAGCTGAAAGTATCTCTCTGGGACCCAAAACAAGGTCAAAGCCAGTTGGAAAAAGAATTAATGAGGCAACATAGTGTTAATAGAAGGGACTGGCATTTTACATAGATTGACCCTTAAACAACAGACTTTTATATGTCTGATATGAATAATACCTACCACCAGTGTTGGGCAATTGATTGGCACTGTCACTCCTTCTCTCCAAGGGAGTTAAAGTGAGTGATGCTCCTTTTGCCTACACTGCAATGCTAAAACAAAAACAATTTATAATAATTATATTACAATACCATACAATCTGCCTTCTAGACAAACATGTTCCAAGTCCTGTTTTGCACTTTTGTTTCATTAGTTGGGGTTTTATGTAGCAAAAAATGTGCAAATACAGATTTTAGTGGGCTGAATTGGTACACTTGTTCTGCTGTCAGAAAGCAAGTATTTTGCTTATTTACACCAGCTTTTTTGACATGTGGTTTCCAATGTATTGCTTTTTCCATGAAGTTTTACCTCTACAAAAAAAATATTGATGAATTTCTGCCAATTCACTGCTGCATGCCATCGCCCTCCAGTGTAACGAAAAATGAGCCTTATACAACACATAAACTGAAGAAATTCAATATGTTTGACTAAAATGCCAGGCTAACATCTTTTGTATAAGATGTTAGCCTGGCATTTTAGTCAGATTTGTTAATTTTCATGGTTTTATGACACATTTTCACATGCAATAGGAGCCTATGGCAGTTGTGCATTGGAAGAAAATAACCAAGTTATTTGTATCAAGGCAAGAACAAACTGGAAACTACATGTAATAGGGCCCATTAAGACAAGTTTTATCTTTAGAAAAAGGTGTGACACGCACAAAAGCTCCAGTGATTTCTGCCCTTGAGATAAGAGCCACACACTTCTCTTGCCCTTTCAAAAATGTTATTCTGGAATTAAGAGAAATTGAAAGGAAAATAGATTCAGAAATACAATATAACCCAGTGCATATGAAAATAATCTTTACAGTGATGCTGTTTAAATAAGTTCACTGAAACCTAGCACCTATTCATAAACATAATTCCTAGCAAAAAAATAAGCAGGTCAGTGACAGAACCATGGTGTCATGTCTTCATAAAATAGTGCCTCTTTGCCCTTTTGGACACGTCTAATATTTTTGAGTGTCTGCCAATTGATATGCACAACACCTGGGCGATTCTAAATTCAAGTAGAGGATAAACAATATATTTTGTTTAAGAAGTGAACCAATAAACATGTTTCTAAAGTGTAGAAATTGCAGTCCTTTGCACATTAACATTTACAGTGGGGGCCAAAAGATCAAAGTATATTCAGGACACTGCCGATGTTTTAAAAAAAAAAAAAAAAAAAAAAAAAAAAAAAAACCTTCACTATTTGAAACCAATATATGTTTTTTTAATCAAACCAAGACAGGTCACATTTCTAGCACGCATCACTCTTATCTTATCCTAGTAATCGTGCTAAAGTGCTAATTCGGTACTAGAAAATCATATGCCATTTTAACAAACACAGCTGAAAGCTATTTGGTTTGTTAATTGAAGCTTAACACTGTTGGTTTTTTTTTGTTTTGTTTTTTTTGTTTGTTTTTTGGCCATAGTATACAATACTTGTTTTAAGGTCAATATTAGATATTAGGTCAAAAAAAGAAACCGATTTCTCTAGAAAACTGAAAGCTAGAATGTCAACGATCTGGAAAGCTATCATTGCTGTACGTGGAGGATTCTTTATGAGAACACTTGGAAGTAGTTTAAGAAGTTCTGAGCATTATTATTATTATTATTATTATTATTATTATTATTATTATTATTATTATTATTAATAATAGTAATCTTTCACATTATTAATGTCCAGACGATACATTGTGATCGGTTGAAAGCCACTTAACACCCAGGTCGGAAACAACCATATATAAAAGTACAAATTTATTTTCATAAGCCCTTAGCTGGTTGATGTTATATAGCGCGATATTTACAAACAAAATTGTGTTTTGTGTTTAGCGGTAACTGTAATGGGGATATAACGTGTAACTGTATATAAATGTAACATGTTACTGTGTTTTAAATGAGTGAATGTGTGTTACTGCAGAACATTCAACCTCTTACCAGTTAACACTTCGACTGTGTTTGTTTTCCTTTCTTAGCATTTTTAATATGGTGATTTAACTTCTGATTTAATGTTTGTGGACAATCAGTTGTTTTGTTGTTTTCAAAATATAACTGTTTAAAAAAAAAAAAAAAAAAAAGTAATCCTTTGCACAATGTATCGCATAGCCCACACAGATACCTTTAATACCTTTTCATAGCCTTCAATTTGCACAGTGTTTGAAGGACAACATCGGGCAGAAAGTGAAATAACATGTTTATTTATTTATTTATTTATTTATTTATTTACAAAATACAGAAAATTAAAAACTGGCCTTTTAATCCAACTAATGAAATAATTGAAGAAATAATCGAAAGATTAATCAAAAATAATCGTTAGTTTCAGTCCTACAACATTGAAATGATGGTCTGGGGACATGTGCTTGTTGCCTGCACTGCAGCATTGCCCATAAACTTACAGAATTCATCCCCACCCTACGCTCCACTAACATCAATAACGGAGGAAAGTTTATGCTTTTTAGGTTTGTGTAGCTAGACATGCTATAAAAGATATCATCATGTATATATTACTTTCAGATTGTTTCAGTTTGAGGCAGAAAGTTAGCAATGCTTCAGGTTTGGCTGGCAGCAACTTGGCTATTAACTCGGATATGCAAACTAATGTTACTTCCATCGTGGAAAAAATGCTCATCTAAAAAGCAATTATGCAATTTGTGTGTTTGTGTGTTTTGTAGATTCTTTTTCAATGATCCATCTTTCACAGCAATGCAAACGGACAGCTTTTTGATGCCTTTCAACCAGCACGATAGATTGGATGTCCGAAGAGGCAGAGAGCTTTCAGAGCCAGCCCCCCCCCCCCCCCCCCCCCCCCCTCCCCTCTCATCTCCTTCCCTCTTCTCCTCCTGTCCTAT
Source organism: Ictalurus punctatus (assembly GCF_001660625.3). Classification (NCBI taxonomy): domain Eukaryota; kingdom Metazoa; phylum Chordata; class Actinopteri; order Siluriformes; family Ictaluridae; genus Ictalurus; species Ictalurus punctatus. The sequence goes on along the minus strand of NC_030429.2, from coordinate 27,687,360 downwards.
TGCATCATTGCGAAGGGTTCAAAGGGTCTGGGGCGTGCTCCATAAGCAGTAAAGTAGCGGAACACCTGAAAAGCCCTGACACTGGAAGGAAGGTTATTTCAGGGGAGATTGCATAACAAACATGAATAAAGTTAATGGAAAATCAGGCTGCAGCGTGAAACACATCAACGCACTATTCCTCCCTGGCACAATCTGCAAAAGTCTCGTTTATTTCGGGTAAATATTTAATTTTATTTAAAATAATTTAATTTAAATCTATTTTATTTTATTTATTCTACTCTATTTTATTTTGTTTTATTTATTAATTATTCCCAGCATCCGGACGACGAAATTCCAGGTTCGTGTCATTTACCTGGCCGTGTGGATGGTCTTCCTGCTTGTGTTCATCCGAGTCGATTTCAGATTTAGTTTGGGTGATTTCATCGATGTCACTGAGCGGGTGTGCGGGTGCACGAGCTGCATAATGGACCCACAGGAAGATCCGTGGTTCATGGAGCTCTACGACAGCCGGGTGCCAAAATTTATGAACAGGACCAACAGTAATATCAGCGCACTCACATATAACTGGTGGATGGTAAGTACGATAAAACATGTTATTTCCTAAAGTCTTTATTGGTACATTGTATTTCAACTCCACATCTTTATTTGATTATATTTAATATTAATACAAACACCACGAACAAATAACAACGAAATTAAATATAATTATATATATTAATAATGATCCAATCTATTGTTTTACTTTTACATTTTATCTTATTCGATATTTTTTTAAATGATCTTTGTTTTCATGATTGATTTACTTTCAACTGTAAGCCTTCTATATGATCAACAGTCATTAGAACACTGCAGTGTTTGCTCTTTTTGCTTTTAATTTTTTTTAGTGTTTACTCTTGTCGTTTATTTCTCTAAATCACTATGGCCTGAAGTTTATGTATGAAAAGTGGTATATAAGTAAAGAGTATTCCTCTTATTCTTATTATTTATTACTTTATGTAGTAATAAATAATAAGTGGAAACAAAAAATACATAAAGTGAAAAATATCTTTAAAAATAAAGTACTATAGTAATACTGAACTAAATAAAAGCAGTGTTATTAAGGAAAAAATCAGTAACAATAACAAACATTCAAATCTAAAATATAAAAAAAATAGATTCAAAATGTGTAAAAGTAGAATACAAGAACATTAAGTACATAAAATAGTAATGTAGCAGGCTAGTAAAAGTAAGGTAAACAATAAAACAGCTGAACAGATTATACATTGACAAAAAAAGATAAGTGATCCATCTGTGATCCATACAAACAAAATAAATCAATGCGGTGTGTGTGTTTTTTTTTTTTTTTTTTTTTCTTTCTTTCTTTCTTTCGATCAGGAAGAAGGAACTTTGTAAGAATTTGAGCAGGGAGATGTGCTTGAATATTTGTGAATGTGTGATAAGTTGTGAACTCTAATCAGATTTCAGTGTTTTTACACACAGACTCGTACAGAGTTCAATGTCACGTAAACCTGATAACTTGCTAGAATTATACAAGGTCCAGCATGAGCATACACGCTGATTTAAACGTTAGACGAAGGGCAGAGATTTTAACAGTTGCATGAATAATTAACCACGGAGAGCTCCTTCAGTCCTTCCAACCAATTCCTACACCCTGTGTTCTGTGAGAATATCTCACTGGTAATAACCTCATGAAACACCTTTAAATGTAGTGAAATAAAAAAAAGGTAGTTTGTTAATTGTAGCTAGCTAATTAGCCAACAACATATTTGGGTTCTTGTGTGCAGGGCCATATCAAATGTATTTACCTTTCCGAATAAACATTGTAAAATGTTACACACCACAGAAACTCCATAGAAACAGTAGTCATTTTAATTAAGGAGACCTGACTCACTCGCCTCATCATGGACTCTATATAATTCTACATAATTTGAAATGATTACTGAACAAAAATTCTTGATTAAAGGAATAAAACAGAAAAATAATAACCTAATATACTCATGAAAAGGTAGGAGTATGGATAAAACAAGCAAGCATTCACAAACTATAGCAGGAAGTGGAAAAAAAAAAAATATATTTTTAAAAAGCCTTTCTAGTGATCAGCATTTCACCTCCTGAAGAGGAGACTGAATGGAGAAATGGGTTGGTGTGATGAAGTGGAGTTACTTTTACTACCACAAAGATATTTTCATTAAACATCACATCAAAAAAGTGGGCAAAAACAGCCATTTTCAAATAATTACATTATTTAGTTAGTTAGTTTAGTTATTTATTTATTGTTAAAATCTTTTTATCCATTTGTAGTGTTCACTAAACCAGCTGCACTACTTAAAGTGAAAAGAGGCTTTTCAATGCAGCTGGTAATGTGACGCCCAAAGTTGCAAAGCAGGAGAATGTAAAACGTGGCACAAACTCACAAAGACGCTGTAGTGTGCTATCCTTTTTCTTTACATCCTCAAAGAGAAAAAGAAAATGTAATAAACATTTCTAGCTATTTCTGCTACCACTGTTCAACTCAACATTACGTGAGTGTACCCCTATTGATGGAGCCTCTGTGACAGGCCATACCCTCAGTATGACTGAGTGAATACACTGTACTCATTCCCACAGCGTGATGCTCACGCTCAATCCCTTCTCAGGGAACAGGATTACAGCAGGGGAAATAAGTATTGAACGAGTCGACATTTTTTTTCAGTAAATGTATTTCCAATGAGGTTATTCACATGAAATTTTCACCAGACTTCAGTATTAACTCAAGAAATCCAGAAATATAAATAATTCACAACATTAAAATTTCTAAATAAAGTTATGTGTAATAAAGTGGACTGACACATGGGGAAAAAATGGTTCTTCAAGGCAAGGAATGAGCTGAAATCCATAAGTAATTATACCTCCTATCTGTGTAAATTAATATCAGCTGGGTTAGTAAATTGATGTTCTTTAAAAAGGCTTTTTGTACCAAGGTGTCACACAAACATCTCATGATGTGTAAAAGCAAAGAGCTCTCCCAAGACCTTCACAACCTTATTGTAGTGAAACATATTGATTGAATCGGATACAGACTTATTTCAGACAAATCCTCCAGTAAGCACCACTGGGTCCGTTATCCGCAAGCAGAAGCAACATCACTCCGTCATCAACCGGCCACGCACCGGAGCTCCTCACAAGATTTCTGACCAGGGAGTCAGAGGAATAGACAGAGTAGCCCAAGAGCCAAGGACCCCTCGGAAAGAGCTCCAGAAACACTTGGAGGCAGCAGGTGCCATCGTCACAGAGAAAACAATAGGCAATGCACTCCACTGCTCACGCTCACCCACAAGACTCCATTACTAAAGAAAAGGCATGTTGAAGCTCGTTTAAGGTTTGCTACAACTCATTTGGACAAGTCTATAAAATACTGGGAGAGTGTAGTCTGGTCAGCAACACTTGAACTTTTTGGCTGTCACACTACACACCATGTTTGGAGAAGAAATGTCACTGCACTTCACCCTAAAAACTCTACACCAACAGTGAAGTTTGGAGGTGAAGCATCATGGTGTGGGGCTGTTTCTCATCACATGGTACTGGCAGACTTCATATAACTGAAGGAACGATGAATGGAGCCCTTTACCAGGAGATTCTTGAGAAGAATCTGCTGCCATCCACCAGGATGATGAGACGTGGGTGGAGCTTCCAGCAGGACAACAATCCAAAGCATACAGCAAAGGAAACTCTCAACTGGTTTCAGAGAAACAAATCAAGGTGTTAGAATGACCCAGTCAATCACCTGACTCGAATCCAACTGAACAAGATTTAAAGACGATATGTTTAGAAGAACGGACAGATATCACACCTGAATACTGCAGAACATTAATTTCTTCATACAGGAAGACTCTTGAAGCATCATTACAAAGGCTTCTCCACTAAGTATTAAATACATTTCAGTTAACGTGTTCAAGACTTTTTACCCCCGTGTCATTCCTCTTTATTACACATAACTTCATTTATGGCCTTTAACGTTGTGAATGTTTGTTTTTTCTGCAGAAAAAACGTCTGGGTTAGGCATGTAACTCTGTTCCCTGAGAAGGGAACGTGATGTTGCGTGAGCTTCATGCTGTGCGAAGCGCCCTCACATGTGACCATCATCTGAAGCTTGTGTAACATCATGCCTATTTATAGGCCTGCCATGATCAGGTGATGTGGCAATTAAACACATCGTGTGATATAAACACGGCACCTGTGAACCACAATTCACAGACATGCGCTAGTAAGACAAAGCTACGCAATGTCTCGTTGCCTTTAAGGGAATGAAACACACCGTGGGAATGAAAATACCCACTCCGTCATACTGAGGGTATGGCCTGTTCAAAGATCGGAGCCCGAGGGTCACTGCAAGACACTCGAGCCCGGGGTTGAATATATATCCAGGCTGTAATATCGAATGAATGTGTGTGGTGTAGACCCCCCACCGCAGCACACACATCCTGTAAAGATACCCCTTTGAACCAAGCCCCTAGTAGAATGAGCCCTTATGCCCAGAGGCGTAGCGAGACCACGAGGCTCATAAGTGATAGAGATTGTTTCCGCTATCCAAGTAGAGATGCGCTGCAAGACAGCATCACCAGTAGTATTAACATGCTCTTTCTGTCAAACTGTCTGAATGATTGATTTATGACCCTCTGTTTTCCCCTGACTGACAGTCCTGTAGGCACACCTAATTTATGACTACTTTATAACTAATTTATGGTTACCCTATATATTTCAACGTGTGTGTGTGCTACTGGTCATTGTCTGTGTGTGTGACATGCGTTTTCTGGGTTTTATTGATCAGAATGAGTTTGGTGTGTACTGTGCTTTTTACAGTTTTAATCCATACACAATGTATGCATTTTGTGGTATAACTGAATGTGTTTCTGAAATTACTTTAGTGGTAAGTATTGTTCCATTTTAAACATAAGCATGGTTTAGGCGATTATGGATGATGTAAATAAGGAAGTGTGTCATGGTTAGTTATGATACGTGTATGTATTAATGCGGTCGATCCATTTTGTGTGACTATGCTGTTGGATAATACTAGATATGATAATTGAATGGGGTAGATGTATTACAATTGTGGACATAAATGAACAGAATGTTTATGAAATAATTGAAACATTTGTTGATCAAATTGTTGTGAAAACACTCTGTAAAATTTCTACAGTCCCTCCATGCTATATGATACCATTCTCTTTTACTGAAATAAAACCCAAAACACCGTCTGCGTTTTTCTTTGTGGAGACTGAGGCGAGGATACTTACACACTACACAGAACTACCACTAAATACATAAGATTTTGTCTGTGGTTTACCGTCCCATATCCCCCTGCCTGACAGCTGAGTCGTGCACATTTATGACCTCTGATAACACTGTTTGATTTGAATACGTGATCTTTCCTGACAGTTGTCTGTCTGTTTGAGAAAGAGACATGTGTTTTCTGGGGGTTTTGCTGACCAGAATGCTTACAAATGAGTTTATGTTAATGAATTAAGAGAACAGTGTGTCCCAGTGCTTAAATAATGGTTAAGAAGTTGTGGATACAGAAGAAACTCTGCAACTATCTGTTACAGTGTCTGCTCAGAGAACTCCTAATACTCCTAGAATACTTCTGTTTATTTCACCAACAAGAGGACCTGTTGAAATGAGAGAGGACCTGACGTACACATCCTCTGTGACTACGTTACTTAAGGTTTAAACATTTTTATTTTGTGATGGCAACAAGACAAACTGATGTACATTTGGTATCTGGTGATTTTAGAATTAGGCTCCAACTGTCAAATATGTTTTGCGAGTGTCTGTCAAGCAAAGAGCACGATGGCATGGAAAGAGTATACAGGAGTAATTGGGGTGATTTAATGCTTAGGAGTTCTACAATACTTCGACTTGGGAATATTCCAACATGACCCTCAGAGAGGTATTATCTATGGTGTGTATGTGTGTGTGTGTGTATATATGTGTGTATATATGTGTATATGTGTGTATATATATATATATATATATAAATAAAAGAGAGATGGATCACATCACCAGTCTGTCTTTACCCACTCCTGATCTGGTGTGAAAATTATTACTTTTAATTTCCTACTATGGGTTTATGACAGTGAGCAGTCATATACATTATAAGCCAAAGGTATAGAAGAAGTCGAGTTATTTTTAAAGTTTCCAAAATAATTGAACAGTTCAGGCATATTTCCAACAGAATATTAGACATTTAATGTAAACTAGTGTAAAAAAAATTCTCTGAAATATTTCAGTGGTTATTTTTCCATATTAAATGCATTACATAGGAAAAGATAGTACAGTCTTTGTTGATAAGTTACAAACTCATACTTTATAATAATTTGTATAGAAGCAACTGAATGTTAGAATCTGGTAAGACGTAATAAAAGTTAATAAACAAATGAGGAAGAAATGACTTGTACACTACTGCTGCGGATATCAAGTCAAACCATTTTGTTCAAACCTTGTCATGGAAAATCAATCTTTCCAGCCTAACAAAAATAACTTCAGAGATAGAGGGTTAGTAGATGTCAAAAAGTAATTAAAACTTTATTGAAACAATAAAGTGAGACAATCTGCAGAAAGTGTGAATTATACATACACAAACATGGCTTTATATACTTTTCTGAAGCAGTAAAATTATCCCTGGGCGGGGCATTCACCTTTTTCTTTCTAGAAACAAACACTACCTTACATTTGTGGTTCAGTTGAATTCTCTTAAAGGTTTTATCAGGAGAGGGTTTTTACTTTGTCCCATAATTCACCCTTATACCTTAAAGACTTTCTGGCTTTAGTCACAGCCTGGTACTCATCCTGGAAGTCTTATCTGATATTGTGACACTGGTTTGCAAGCTTAAAGGGCTTTGCTTGGAAACACAGTTCTGGTGAATGTCTTATTGCTAATTTATTGCCAGAGTAAAGCTGCTTTAGACAAACACAATATTCTTCTCACTCAATCTACACATTACATACAGAGATCCAGAGAAACACCTGCTGTGCAGTAAAACATACAAGTCTTCTAGTTCAGTAAACACTTACAATATAACTTGATTAAAATGTGTTTTATGGTTTTAGATTATGCTTTAAAATAATAATTCCAAATGTTAGTTAAACATATTGATTGTACTTTATCAATATATTTTATAACTTCAGCATGATCCATAGAGTAGCAGAAACTTATGGCACCTTGTGAATACCATGTGAAGGATAAAGTTGACTAGTAATTTACAGTTGTATAGACCGGTCCTTGTGCAGGCTCACCTTCACACCAACACTACCCCATTGGCCCGTCTTCTCCCATGGAATCCTATAAGAAAAGGCAAAAAGGAATACAAGATATATAAGACTATATATATTTTATAAAATATAAAACATTATAAAGAAAAAACATATTTAACAAGGTCTTCCATTCAGCCCTGTTATGTGTAAGAGCATTATCAGTATTGTACGGCAGTTGGAACAGTAGTTAGCTTTCAAATGTCCGATGAAAAACAACTTTTTGAGTCACAGTGCCAAACTACTGCAGAATATTTTCATCCTTATTTTTCAGCCCGAAGGACTGGCATTTATTTAATAAACAGATGGCACAGCCATGTACTTGGTCAGAGGATTTAGGAGTTTCTTTGAGAAAGGTTAATTGTTTTTGTTCTTTTATCATAGCTTCAGTTTGTATACTTACTTTGGTTAGAGACTTAAACTGTGTTATTAGGTACTGACAGATTTCATTAACAGGGAACGATGATAGGTGAAGATTAAGTTGGTATGTGTGTACAAAATAAAACTGTCTATGTATATTTGTCTGCTATGTATCTGTTTAAACACTACTGTACTTTAATAGTGATATAAAAAGAGAGAATGAAAGACCCTGAATGTATCTATACTGAAAGAGACATCCTGCTGCTTATGACTAATTATACACATTAGCTTAGTCACAGAACCCCTTTCTACCTTTTCAAGTTTGTTATACGTGTTTCTTTTCAAGCATCGTGTTCAGACATTGCAAATCATTAGTCTGGAGGTTAAAGGCTCCTTAGATTTTTGCTTCTTCAGCATGAACAAAGTCTAAACAAAGACTAAACTCAGAAACAATATAACTGTCTGGTTTTCTATTATAATAGCTTTCTAATAAACACTATTGACCATTCAAGTAAAGAGAACGTTTGCTTTAGTAATAGAGATTATTTGTTTATGTGAACTTACAAACTTTAGTCACTATGATCTACTCTTTCACATCTGTGCAGAGGCTCCAACGGTCCCGATCACTGAATCTCAGTGATGTCGTGGAACCTCTGTTCTCACTGTTTCGTGATGAGGAACACTACAGTGACTCTGGTCCTGACCGCTGTAGAACCTGCGCTGTGGTCGGCAACTCGGCCAACATGATTAGATCCCATTATGGTGCTATGATAGACGCTCACGACTTTGTTTTCAGGTAATATCATTATCTATCTATCTATCTATCTATCTATCTATCTATCTATCTATCGCTGTGAAAAAGGATTTCTTCTGTTTTTGTATATATCTCATACTAAATAGTTTTAGATTTTCAAATGAAATACAACATAAAACAAAGGCAACCCGAGTAAAAACAGGATAGTTTTTTTTTTTTTTTTTTTTTTTTTTATTGAAGCAAAAAAAAGTTATCCAACACCTATCACCCATGTGAAAACTAAGTATCTTAGATTTTGTTATAATTTCTGAAACAATGTACTATGAGATACACACAAAAACAGAATCAGAAGCACAGTACTGTACATTCAGTGGGGGAAATAAGTATTGAATGAGTCAACATTTCTTTCAGTAATTATATTTTCAATGAGGTTATTCACGTGGAATTTTCACCAGACATCAGTATTAACTCAAGAAATCTGGAAATATAAAGAACTCAACATTAAAGTCCATAAATAAAGTTTTTTGTAATAAAGTGGAATGACACTGGGGAAAAAGTATTGAACATGCTAAGTAAAAGCAGTTCTCCAAGGCAAGGTAAGGCAAGGAACCAGCTGAAATCTGTAAGTAATTATACCCCCTATTTGTGCAGATTAATATCAGCTGGGTTAGTAAATTGATGGTCTATGAAAAGCTTTCGTTACCAAGGTGTCTCACAAGAAACATCTCATGATGTGTAAAAGCAAAGAGCTCTCCCAAGACCTTCTCAACCTTATTGTTGCGAAACATATTGCTGGAATTGGATACGGACGTATTTCAAAACTTCTCAATTCTCCAGTAAACACCTAGCTGACCAAGCACAGGAGCTCCTCACAAGATCTCTGACCAGGGAGTCAGAAGAACAGTCAGAAGAGTAGCCCAAGAGCCAAGGACCACTCGGAAAGAGCTCCAGAAACACTTGGAGGCAGCAGGTGCCATCGTCACAGAGAAAACGATAGGCATTGCACTCCACTGCTCACGTTCACCCACAAGACTCCATTACTAAAGAAAAGGCATGTTGAAGCTCGTTTAAAGTTTACTACAACTCATCTGGACAAGCCGATGAAATACTGGGAGAGTGTAAAAAAGAGAACTTTTTGTCTGTCATACTACACACCATGTTTGGAGAAGAAATGTCACTGCACTTCACCCTAAAAACACTACACCAACAGTGAAGTCTGGAGGTGAGGCATCATGGTGTGGGGCTGTTTCTCATCACATGGTACTGGCAGACTTCATGTAACTGAAGGAACGATGAATGGAGCCCTTTACTGGGAGATTCTTGAGAAGAATCTGCTGCCATCCACCAGGATGATGAAGATGAGACGTGGGTGGAGCTTCCAGCAGGACAACAATCCAAAGTAAACAGCAAAGGAAACTCTCAATTGGTTTCAGAGGAAATAAATCAAGCTGTTAGAATGACCAGTCAATCACCTGACTCGAATCCAACTGAACAAGATTTAAACACTATGTTTAGAAGAATGGACCAAAATCACATCTGAATACTGCAGAACATTAATTTCTTCATACAGGAAGTGTCTTGAAGCGTCATTACAAACAAAGGACTTCAATGTTTGGATTTCTTTATATGTGCGGATTTCTTGAGTTAATACTGATGTCTGGAGAAAATTTCATGTGAATTAATTGGAAATATATTGACTGAAAAAAATGTGTTAAAAAAAAAAAAAACATTTTCCAGGTTAATACTGATAAGTTAAATACTTATTTCCCTCACTGTATGTTCAGAGAGGCTGCTACATACCACAACACCACAGACTTGGAAGAATACACAGCATTATTGACTGCTACATCAGAAAGTGCATAGATGATGTGAATTCCTACAAGACCATGATCTCACATGCAAACCGCTGTGCATTTTCCTCTTGATTAATAAAACCGATTGTAGCTGCACCACGTGCCTCTTCTCATTCATATGATGTAAGAAGTGGCAGAGTGAGCAGAGAACCATACACCCAAAAATGGCATCGTTCAAACCGTCAGACAACTTTACATTCAACAAGCCAGAGGAACAGCCGTCATGGCGGCAGCATTCTGTGAGATAAAGGACTGCAACCAAGCTCACAGAAGTGGACGGGATTGTCCAAGTGATTTACACGATGGGAAATGAGGCAGAAAACTTTTTTTTAATCATTTGTTTTCAATGAGACAGACAGAGAGAGAGAGAGAGAGAGAGAATGATTGCAATACTGTTTTGAAGAAATTAGATGACTACATTGTACCACAGACCAACATCATATACAAGAGGGCACAGTTTCACCAGCAAATTCAAAGGCAGAGACAATTATTCACACCTTGTATAAGTTATCAGAAAACAGAGACTTTGGCACCAACAGAAATGAGAACATCAGAGACAGACTTGTTGTTGGTATTAGAGATAAGGACCTTTTTAAAAAAAAAAAAAAAATTGCATCTGATTAAATTCCTCACACTGGATGTTGCGGTACAAATGATACAGTAAGACAAGCAGAGGAGGTTCCTCACCAGGCCAGTCAGCAGGGGACCCCCACATGCAGCGTTCAGGAAGTAGAGTATCCCAGACAACAGACGCAAAGAAGCTGCTATAGGCCCGAGTACAACAGAGATCGCCATCCCGGAAAATCAAAGAATAACAGTGAAGATACGTGCAACCAATGTGGTAAAACAAAACATAAAGACAGAGAGGGATGCCCGGCTTTAGGTGCAGAATGTAGGCAATCTCTGAAAAAAAAAAGCCACTGGGAATGTGTAAAACTAAATTAGTTCATGCAGTCATGCAGGAAAAAAAGAGAGTCCGACTCATTTTATCTCAGATCCGTACATCAGACCGTGAAAAGCAGCACAGAAATATGGACTGTCAATCTGAGAAACAAGAACTGAGCAAGGCCAATGTCTCACTCAGAAGCCCAGGGGGACAGGTAAATTGTGTGGGGCAGTTTCAAACTTGCATAACATACAAGGCAAAACAATACGACCTCACCATATACATCGTAAATGGCCTGACAGTAAATAATCTTCTCAGCACATGGGCCGGTCAATCCTAAACTCAGTTTACTGGCTGTATGGTGTATCACTTGTTTCCTCTTAACTCAAAAGCATGCTGGTAGATGAACTGGTTACTCTAAATTGCCCCTAAGCATGAATGTTGGTGTCAGTGTATGTGAATGCGTGGTGCCCTGCTAAGGACTGACCCCCTCTCATTTCAGGTATCCTCTGGACAGCCTAAGGGTCCACTGCAACCCTGACCAAAGTCCTTACTAAAGATGAATGAGTGATTATTAGAACTCATAGTTGGCATTATAAACAGGATGTAGCTGGGATGTAGTTGGCATCATCAACAGGATCCATCTTCAGGAACCACTTTACTCTGGACAGGATTGCAGTGGACCCAGAGTCTGTCCCATGTAGCTTATGTGACTTCACCTTCAGTTCCTTTCGTGGGCCTATCCATGTTTCTGTACATTGGCATGAAACCTTGTCTAACCTTCATATCACAGGATGAATCATGGTCCAACCCAAGGCTATGAGAGGGATGTTGGGTTAAAGACCACACACAGGGCAATTTATCCAGAGAGCGCTATAGACTTGGACAACTCCACCCATCTAGTCCTGCTGCCTTTTAAAGTTTTGGATCTGCAGTGGCTCATTAGTGTTTTCACCACCAAAAACATTACACGGTGAGAGTACATGGACATCATCTGAAGCTAGAAGTATAGAAATGGTGTTTTTTTTTCTTTTCTTGTAAATCACATTCAGATTGTCTTTGATGTTTCATGTTGTATTTTCCTTGTTGTTTTTAGTACATATCGTGCAGTGAAACCTACAATAAACGCGAACAAAGATAAGGTAACACAATCTTCAATATTAACTCTACTTTCCCTATAATACAGTATCCATAAAGGTTTGACCAAACTCTGCTCTGAATTCACTTAGATACTTGGGGGTTACTTGGTAACTCTTTCTCCACCAATCCTGAGTTCACTGGGGTGTGTAGCTGATGATACACGGTGCATTTCATTAAATAATGATTAAAACACTCCATCCTGTGCTGTTACGGGAAAATAATGAATGATGTGGTGGTGTGTTTGAGCAGAGTTACTGTTACTCCGAAGGTCATTATTTTCCTATAATAGCATCCCACAAAGTGTTTTATTCCACTTATACCACAGTAATATTTTATTTGACATTTATAACATTTATCCATTTATAGTTGCATTCAAAACAGCTTAGATCACTTGCATCTGCTATATCCTGAAGACTTTCCTGTGTTGGGAAATGTAAAGTTAGAGCTTTACCGATGTTCCAAAGCACTGACACTGGAGACTCCTTCCATAAAATGTTGCATACATGTCTCCTCAGAGAAAACTTCACCATATCAATGGCTACACACATGTTTTTAATCTGTTTGTGACACATCCTCCATACAAGTCCCTGTGAATGAAAAGTTACTATAGATGATAACGTATTAATGAAGGCAGTAATCTCAGAGATGCTTAGATTTAGGTACTGAAAAACCTTTACTGGGAGTGATAGGTTCCTTCTGGGACTGATCTGCTGTAGCGATAGTGCTACACTGTGTGTCAGTTACACCCCATCTGTACTAGATCATGTGACCTTTCACAAAAGTTTACTTTGATCGGATCTATCCAGATTAAAGGCTTCTTCCACATTGTTTTTAAAGGTGATGATCATTAATCCTGAGTTTATAAGATACGTCTACGAAAGATGGTTGATGAAAAACGGGAAATATCCATCCACTGGCTTCATCATACTCATGTTGGCCGTGCATATCTGTGACCAGGTGAAAACACTATATTTAATATTATAAGTAAAATGACCTTCTTGTGGTAAATTTCTGCACAATGCAACTGTAAGGGAAATGTAGCAGTATTGTAGTATTATGATAAACACATGAAAGACAAGTCATTAAAGGGTTGTATTGGGCCATGGTTGTAATAAATTAAGAAACTATGTTGTGTTCCCAGGATTGGTTCCATAATCTCAGCCACTGCTGCATCTGGTGCATGATAAATATTGCAGCAAATAAATTCTCAGTCCAAGCAGTAACAAGGATTTTACATAGAACATAATAACCAACTATTTACAGTAAACCACATACTTATCCAGTTAAGTCATAAAGGGTTTTTAAGGGGATAAAGGATAATTGTGTTCGTAGTGTACACAAAACAAAGTTGTCTAGTAGGAAAACACACTGTGGTAAAGTTCTACACAAATCTTTAAGGGTTCCTCTAGAGGGACAACTGATGAACCTTTTGAAGGTTATATTATTTTACTCCATTTTCTCCCAATATGGACATTTGTCAATTCCTGTCCACTAGCTAGATCTCCCTGTACTATAGTATAGCAGTACGCAATTTGGGACATACCCATATATTTATGGCAGCTTGCCAAATTCCATTCATTCATGTTCAGTAAAGACTTTATCCTGGCAAGGGTCGTGGCAGATTCAGAATCTGTCCCAGGAACACTAGGTGCAAGGTGGGAATACACCCTGGATGTGATGCCACTAACAAAATTCCAACCTAACTAAAAAGTTTCCCTATAGCTAACCCACTTCTCATGCAATGTGACAAATTAATTCCTTATTAATTTCCAAATTAATTTGTTTACCAAAGAAAAAACATTAAGTGGCACTCCCACTGCAGTTGTGGAAATGACAGGACTTGTTCATTCTGCAAGTGGAGGAAAACTAGCAGGCAGAAGTTAGCATTATAGAGTACACATGTTACACTTCAGCATATGAAGTAATCCAATTTCCAATGACCTCTTTAAAACAAAATGATCTGTAGACATGTTTGTAGTCTCACTCTTCACCTCTCTCTCTCTGACAGGTGAATGTATTTGGATTTGGGGCCAGTGCAGATGGACGATGGCACCATTATTTTGACCACTGGCATCATCCGTCCATTCATGCAGGTGAACACAGAGGGGGAGTTGAATATGATGTCATCCTGAAACTTGAGCAGCAACAGAGGATCAAAATGTATAAAGGATGGTGATAGAGTCAGGTAAAATGATAAATTTCTCCTTTGCTATTTGATCAAAACACACTTTTTTTGCACTGAGGACCTAGTGTTGTATGTTGATAAGTAAAAGTAAAGACTCATGTATTAGTTAAAAAAAAATACTAGAGTAGTTGTATATTTTTGTACACAAGTACAAGAAGAAAGAACATTTGTGCCCCCAGAAAGATAGAAAAGAAATGTTTTTACCTGTTTTACCAAAAACTCTTCATTACAAACTAAACAAAACTCCAGTGTGCTAGGTCCATGTTCTAAACAATAATACACTTCTCATTATTTCTGTCAAACCGAAGGCTATTTTAACAATGCCATTTTGTTTTGTGCTTTAGCAAAAATGGCAGAGCTATTAGTCATTTAGGCCTGGACAAAATGACGTTAAAATCCAATTTTATTATATATAAAGCCCGAGATGATGTAGATTGTACTCAAGCTATCCATACAGCTAGCTGAACACTAGCTGAACACTAATTCAGTAAACAGGGTACTAGCTGCTACTTGATTTAGTCAAAATTCACTGTTTGTGAGTTTGTTGATGTTATTTAAGGACACTTAATCCATCTTCCATTGTCACTAACACAAGACAGCTAACAAGTTGGCTAAGTCTGAACCTTGAGTCAGATCTTTGAGTTGACTCTTTGAATAGAATCTATGAATCGGACCTTTAAGTCGGATCGGATTCGGCTTTTTGAGTCAGATATTTGAGTTGAGCCTTTGAGTCTTTCAGTTGGTTCTTTGTGTCTTATCTTTGAGGCTTTTGTCCTGAATGTCTGAGGACATTTCTTATTAGCAATAAGACAAAAACAGAAATAATCAAGTACAGCAGAAATATTCAGTAAACTGACTTAAGTATAGTCACAAGGATGGACTGACCCGTCAAAGGTTTAAACATTTATCCTGCATGTACAGTACTACTGATCTCTTTCCATTTTATAGCAACTGTAACATTTACTTTCCCAATATTAAAACCTGAAATCTACAGTACCTTTTGTCTTTTTCTCCGTAATGATCACTATGATTATTATTGATTTGAAACAGAGCCCCAGTGTCACATCCCATGCCTGGGGATCCTCCAGGTGTGTGTTGGAAAAGCCACTAATTCTCTTGTTTTTGTTTTTACCCCCCACAGATGATGACTTTTTGAAAGACACTTTTTAAGCGTAAGTAATATCGGCTCAGTCTTTCATGGTATTGCTGAGTAACAGAGCTTCATTTAAACTCAGTGGCTCTCGACAGCACACACTTCTGTACAGATGACGGTTTCCTTGCTCTAATACACTTAATCCAATTCATTATCTCATTATCAAGCCCTTTGTTATCTGGATCTGGTGGGATTGGACACTAAATACGATATATACAGTACTGTGGGAATGTAAATCAGCAACATGTTTACTTTTTCTAGATTTATATCATGCAAAAAAGATAAGCTGCATATGTGTACAGTACACGGATGCACATTGTACAGTAGGTATACAGTTGCAGACTGTTACGCATTATTTGTCTAATTTAAGTATTTAAACCATGTATTTCTGTAAAATATTATTATTTACTACACAATGTGTAAAGTGCAGCATTATGTTTCATCCTGTGATTGATCAATAATAATTAAATCTCATATTTCTTGGAAAAACTTGGCAAAATGTTCCTGTGTCCATTGTTGCCAGGCATGTGCACGTCTTCCTGCAGCAGCTCTTTATCGTTTAAAGTATTAGAGATGAAGTCAGCTTTCTCTATTGTATCTATTGTGGAGTACATAAAAGGATTTATTTGCACCTCTGGCCTTATTGACAGAGTTGATCTCAGCACATTCTCCAGTATTGGACAGTTCCAGAATTATTGGCACCCTTGATTTTAATAAAATAAACAGTTGGAGAAGCAGGAACTTGCCTAGAACTAAAAGCATCTGGCAAACTAACTGCACCCTTCTGACTTATTCAGATGTGCTCCACTTGCAAAGAGTCAGAAAACAATGGATTTGAGACATGGTGGCAACTGGATGACTTTATACATCTCAATGCTATCTAGTGAAGAACAGGTTGAAGTGAAAAGGTGCTGGATTGTTTATATTGGTGTGACTTGTGATAGATCACTCACCCAAATGGACTCATGACTTTTTGTCTCAATTTAATGAGCTCATTCGTTCCAGTTCTATGTGTCCTGCTAGGATTGTGCATCCATGTTGCTAAGACCTGTTCTTTGTCCACTGAATGTTCATACTTTGCTGATACAGCATATTTATTTTCTGACTGACATTTACATTCATACACTCGATTTCTCAGAAATCTGTTTGTTTTTTCTGGTTACCAAACCTAACAAAACAACTTTCTATTTCGTATTGCAATACACACTACTTCATCCACTCTTCTTCAGGCTTCTCCTCTCTAATCTATCTAATCTATCTAATCTATCTTGTCCTGATGAAATTGTCTTACAAAAATCTACCCAAGAGTCACCAAAGCATTTTAGTACTATTGAGTATTGAAAAGCCTTAACGAAAACCTTGTGCCTAATTGTATTACTTGTGATATAAAGATACTTTTGATACATAATCAAAAATATTAATTAAAACTATGAAAAAAAAATAAATCAGTCTCAGCTACTCCAGTGCTTTACTGGACCTACAGTCTTCCCTCTGTTAATCATAAAAATCCGACTTTCATAATTTATTTCAAGTGTCATGGCCCCCAGGTGCAATCCACCTTTGGCCACTAGAGGGCACCTTGACTGTCCTTGTACAACTTCTTCCCCTGTTGTCTCCATCCATTTCCTGTCTCAACCATCCTCATGTGTTTGTGAAGTTCCCTGATTGATTAGTGCCCTATTTAAATTGCTTGTTTTTCATCTTTGTCACTGCAGCGTTAATTCAAGTCAGGTCATAATCTCGAATTCCTCTCCGAGGATATAAAAAGTCTCTGTAAAAATTAAATGAGGATAAAGCATGTCAGGTTTTTTTTCAAGCTCTAATGTGGAAAGGGTTTTTTTTTTTTTTTTTTTTTACACAATTTATTTACACACTTTTCACAAGCACAGGACACAGCATGAAATACACTTTCACACACTTTATAGGATCCCACATTACACTGTTTGTAACTGTAAGATCTTTCAAATGAAAAATATAGACATTAGCATGTGATTTTATTTGTTTTATTTATTTCATCCACATCAGAGTGAAAATATATATATATATATATATATATATATATATATATATATATATATATATATATATATATATATATATATATATTTATATTTATTTATTTTTATTTATTTTTTATGGGGAACATCACCACCACTAGTGATTGTAAGATGTTTTTTTTCTTTGAGTTTCCATACTTTTCTAATTATATTAACAGGAACAATGTACACATTTAATGTCCACATTTAAATTCAATGCTCCATTTTTTTCA
Source organism: Ictalurus punctatus (assembly GCF_001660625.3). Classification (NCBI taxonomy): domain Eukaryota; kingdom Metazoa; phylum Chordata; class Actinopteri; order Siluriformes; family Ictaluridae; genus Ictalurus; species Ictalurus punctatus. The sequence goes on along the minus strand of NC_030429.2, from coordinate 27,669,473 downwards.
CTGGACCTCGAAAAATAATTAAATTAAGAAATGCGTTTATTGTTTCTATTCTGTAAAAAAGCACCATTTCTATTCAGAAAAGATTCAATCATCACTCGGCAGGTTTTGGTATGCAAATTAGCCGGTGACGTTATCTACAATTTTCTCCTGAAAAGAGTTGCCTTCAGTTTGGGGCATTGGCATTAAAGTGTACCTTTTTTTTTTCAGATATCACCTTTCGTGTAGTGTTATGTCGCTGTTTGTGAATGTAAAACATCTGCAAAGTTTCAAAAATCAAAGCGCATGACAAATGGAGTTATTGACTCCCAAAAGAAAGAACCGATTCTGAACAGCTGAAACGAGTCGTTAGTGATTCCAGACTTTACTTCCTGTACTCATCTACGTAGGTTTTTAACAAAAAACCCATCATCTGATCAAACAGTTTTGACCCGCCTTCAAACACTAGAGCTGTTTTCGCTAGTGCCCCTTCATTTGGAACATCTTGCGCCTCTGGATCACAACCTTTAAGTATGATTCATTATTTATGAATATATTTTCTACCGAGTTTCACCCGATTTTTAACGTTATAATCCTCCAAACACACACACTAGAAGATTCGCTCAGAGCGCGAGAACACACACCTGTCCATAGTAACGATTTCACAGGCACGAGGTCTCAGAAACTCGCGTTTCATCAAACATGACTTGAGTAGAGGATATCACTCGCAAGTCATTTTATTTATTAGCCTACGGAAGCCCTAAGTGGCCATGCATTATTCATTTTTTTTCTGTTGTTTTCTCGTGATCTTGACATAACCAAAATCTTTTTTCTCACTGTAATTTTATTGTGAGAAAACCTGGTGCTTTGTGAGTGGGTAAATGTAATAATGTCCCGCTGTAGAGATGGACTTTATCTCCACATTAAGGGAGGGAGGGATGTCCCCTTCTCAAGTGTCTGACACTAATGTTGAAGTCGTCAATCCTACAGGGAGGAGGTATTCTTGTAGACCACCCCAGAGGTTAGCATCACCCTGATTCCCTCGACTACGGAGCCCCCCTAGTGTCAGGTTTAAAAAAAAAAAAAAAAAAAAAAAAAAACAGCCGTGCGTATTCCGTACCCTCGGTTTTGTAAACCGTGGGCATCGTGTTAAAGTTGGGTTTATATTGGACATTCGCTGTACATTCGAGCTTCTCTCTTCTATTTCTCAAGAAATAAACACACAAAAAGGACATAATGTGTATTGTCTTAATAATGTGTATCGAGTGAACATGGAACCAATACAACTGAAAATATTTTTAAAATTTTCTCCCGTTAAGCGGAAGCGGGCTTTGGGAAACGCAGGTCATCAGCGCCTTATAGTAATGGAGTCAGTAAGGGACCATCTAAAAAGTGCATGACATGGGCAACTGTATAAGATTTTTATATGGCACAATAAGTTTATATGTGTAAAATACAAGGTATAAATTACAGAAATGTAAGTTGCTCTGGATAAGGGCATCTGCCAAATGCAAATAATAATAATAATAATAACAATAAAAAAATAAATAAATAAATAAATAAATAAATACTTTATCCATCACTTGGTAGTATAAATGGAAATACAGGAAGTGTATTCAGAAATGTGGCAGGCAGATATTCCCAGCTGGAGTGGAGCTCTGACATGTTTGCTTTGCTGTCTCTTTTTGTTATGAAGGGAATGACCAGCAGAGGGCGCTAATTCTTAAATATCTGTTACACAAAGAACTCGTTGAGCATGTGAAGACATGATGGCAGCCATTTTAGAAGAGATTCTCACCGCCATTTAATGGTTTCAACACGGTGATGTTAAAAGTATTGAGTAAACCGATCACTGCCTCGCTGTTCTGTGGGCAATTTGTATACACCTGTATAAGGTAGTATGGTATTGTATAGAATGGTATAGTGTGGTATTGTAGTATGGTATGCGCCTTGTATAATCAGAGTAAATGCATTGACTGCACAGAGTGAAGAGATTTTCAGTTATATTCTTTGATTATGTGCGTGCATCAAAGTGTAAATTGATATTTAATTTATATATGAGGATTACACTTTTTTGTCAGTTATTAAGTCACCTGGTTGATTCTGTATTCAGACCACTTTGTTGTCAGTTGAATCTTTATTTAAAAAAAGATATATATTTGATGTAATATTATTGTTGCATATGGTATGGATAATGTTGTTAGTTTGTGTAACTTGACAGTTGTTTGTCAGGGTTTCTGAGGTGTGATTCAGACTTATTATTGGAACTTCTCTAATTATTTGCACTTTATCTGTTTAGGAGTAAAATTCTACCTGTTATGATTTCTGGAAAGTCATATTAGTGCTTAATGTTCTTTATAGAATTAGAGCTGTGATTTCAATAGTGTTGTTTTTCTTTCTAAAGTAATCACACCTTGATCTACATGTTGAGATGAATTCTGAAATAAAGAACTAAAATGGGAACCTGTGCATTCTATATTCAATACCTCATACCTTTTAGCCCAGTTATCAATAGACAACTTTATTACACTTTTATAAGTTCTGGATAATAACTGATCCCTCTAGTTGTTTGTGTTTAAGCTTCAATCATCCTCACAAAAACAGTTAAATATTGTTAAAACTGCAGTACTGAAGCTTTTTTTGTTAAAAATGAACAAATCTATTATTGAGCAGTAAATAAAAACAGTTTGAGGGTTTTTCAGGTAAGAGAGAGCGAGGCAGACGTTTTTGGTGACAGCATTTCACTCTGAATAAATACCGTCACACACAAATGAACCTGATTCTGGTCTTTTTTTATATTATTAGAATATATATTATACACAAATATTACCAAATTACTTGTATAGAAATTTAAACAAATACTGATATGTTTTGAGTTTTTGCTTTTGTTTGGGATGTAGTCACACACAGTTAACCAGCAGAGGACATTATCTAACATGTAGAGTGGTGCTCATTTCATACAAATACCAGACTTGGCATAGAAAAGCCTTGACTGATCAAAAGCCGTGTTTTCAATAGAACAGAACAGACTTGAAGTGTCATTGTGTTGAGCTGGAGAAGAAAATACCACCTTTTTAATTTGATTTTTTTAAGCTGTAGATGTTTTACGTAGAATCTACGAGAGAAAAAAAATATTTGCCGCCTTCTGTTTTGTGTATGTCTCACACTAAATGGCTTTATAAATTTAAACAAAATCTAAGATAAAACAAAGGCAACCTGAGTAAACACAAAATACAGTTTTTAAATGATCATGTTAATTATTGAAGTAAAGTTATCGAATACCAAATGGGTCTGTGTGAAAATGTATTTGCCCCCGTAGTTACTAATGCCCCAAATCTATGAAACTGCATTCATAATGGGGTTCAGCTGGACTAGACACAACCATGCCTGATTACTGCAAACCCTGTTCAATCACATCAACACTTAAATACAACTTTTTCAACAGCATGAAGCTGGTTAAAAGGTTGAAAGAAATTCCAGAAATGATGAGGAAGAAGGTGATTGAAATACACCAGTCTGGGAAGGGTTACAAACCTGTTTCAAAGGCTCTGGGACTCCAAAGAACCACAGTGAGAGCCGTTATCTCCTAATGGAAAAACTCAGCACAGTAGTGAACCTTAGCAGATGTTGCCGAACTTCTAAAATTCCTCCAAGAGCACAGCAACGACTCATCCAGGACGTCACAAAAGAGTCAAGGACAACATCAAAGGAACTACACACCTCTCTTTCATCAATAAAGGTCACTGTTCATGACTCCACTATCAGAAAGACACTGTATCGGAAGTGTTTGGTTGTAGTTATTGCTGCTAAAGGTGGAACAACCAGATTTTTAAGTAAATCACTAAATTTAAAACGATAGTGTGTTTACTCGGGTTACTTTTGTTTTCTGTTGTATTTTGTTTGAAGATTTAAAAAAAATTAGTATGAGATATAAACAACAGAAGAAATCAGGATCAACAAATACTTTCTCAACAGTGAAAGCTCAAATGTATTAGATAGTTTAAGGTTACCTCTGATTACAATTTATATATTTATAAATGAATAAATATGTATGTACATATACTTTTTCACAGCACTGTAAATGTCACTAACTTATTACTTGGTGTTTGATACCTGTACTGTAATCACCCTACACCCGGTAGGTCACAGGGCGTGGCTTTATTGTGATATTATGCTGCTGTTGATCATCAATGCTAAGCACAACAATGAGTTCAAATGTCATGCATGAAACAGGAACGTAAAATATAAAAGCCAGAACCACATCATCAAACAATAGTTTTAAAGCAATCACATACCTGTGTTTATAATAAATATTTATAAATGACTCTGTGTAATAAGAGAATTCTCCATCAAAATCCTTTCACATTTATTCACAGTGAAAGTCGACTTTATCATTCAGCGTATTTAGGTAAGTATTTACCTGTATTTTATAGGTATTAACCATTTTCTGGAAAACACAGGGAAAAGGAGGAGAATTGGAATAAACAGGAGTCAGTTAAAGGTCTGTTCCTTTACTGAGGAGAAATGAAGGAATCATAAACCCCATTGTTTCTATTTTCAGTTCATTACTGATCTCAAAACTCTGTTCTTCCTCTTTTCTAACCCTAAAATGTCACAGGGACTATGATGACAAAACCAGTTGTGTTCTCATAACACATGTTAACAGCATAAACTGCAAGGATCACATCGGCTAAAGTCAAATCTGATCCAGAGCTTAAGGTCATATAAGGCCTCGGGTCCTTAATAAGAGCTGGTAAAATCTGTTTCATTTATCAGTGAACTCACAACTGAACGTTCTCTACACGAGTCGTAGAACAGGTTCGAGGTTGATGAGGGACAAGTTTCTGTGTAAATGGGTGTGTATGTAAAACATGCCAAATGTATGCAGAATACACCACCAGGGCTTTTAAAATCAGAAAGCTATCAAAGCAGCTGAAGAACCAACACGCTCATCTTTACCAAAAAGAATTATGGCAACAACAAAAGCCTCTGTATTTATTTACTTCATCAACTCACCACAGTGTTTATTAAACCAAGGCTTAATGTTTAATAAGGGAGTTGAGAGAAAACCTTTAGTTGTACCTCTTCTTCTTTTGCACCCGGATACAAAAAGAATGTAGTTTTGACTATTTCTATCTTAAAAAGACAAAAATAGAGGCATAATGTGTCCTTTGTGACCGTTTTTATTGCAGTACGTATCAGTCAGTAATATAATACTGCATGACTGCACTGGGTAACTCTAAACAGGCCACAATGTAAACATGTACTGAACCACGTGACTTACAGGAAATTGTTCTGGTAAATCACATGGTACATTCTGTCTCTCTGTCTGATTGGCTTTTTAATAATAGTGTCTCCAAATATCTTCAAATGAAAATAAATTATACACAGCCAGTGAGATGACATTATTTAACATTTCTGCTTTTATATCATTTTCCAACATACAAAACAGATGCAGTGTTAATGTAAATCATAAAGATAATATTTGTATTACTTTCATATTCAGTCCTGAGAATGATCAGGTGGAATGAGTGTTAAATGGCCGCGGTTTCTACTTTTTAAAGATGAAAAACAAGACCAGTGGTGTCCCATCTCCTTCCCTCTCTAATTTACAGCACCCTCACCGCTTCCACTGGCATCACTTCGAGTTTAAATGGTTTAGTGAAATCTGGGCAGCAAGGACAGGAGAACTACACAACAGATCTTTGAGAGAATCAAAGGCAATTAGACAATTAGAATTCCAAACAAAAGAAACATCTTTTCGAAGGTTATCTGTGAGAGGCTTCACTACATCTGAAAGTTTTTTCTAAAGTTTCTATAGTAACCGGCCATTCTGAGAAAACGTACGCAGAATGTTTGTTTATTTTGGTCCTTTTTATTCATTTCCCTTTTATTAGTGGAGCTGATATTTTATTTATTAGATGAACATATTTCTTTTCGTGTTTTTCCCCAAACTGAAATATTTGCCACTGCGCGCTTTGCTGAAAAACCTAACTTGATTCTTGTCTTTACTCCGCCCACATTATATTATTTTCCTTTTTAAGATTATTTTCTCGCTTATTATTATTATTATTATTATATAATCTTTAAAAGACTTCCGTTATGTTGTCTGTGGATTTAATTCAGGGTGTGATGTACCTGTGTGTGGTCATAAATTCACTTCATCATAATGAAATCTCATGTCGTTAAATATGATTAATGCGCAGTTTCAGCACATTTGACAAACTTCACACTCATTTTATATCTCTATTTGCCACTGCGTGTGCTGCCTGGAGAACAAATGTTGAGTGTCTTCTCCACCCAAACAGATGCAAATAATCTGGAAACTAAACGGAACTAAAAGAATCGACTTCCTTGTGTTAGATTTGACTTTTACAGACTTCTAGTTTATGAATAATGTAATACAACGGAATGTATTTAATTTAATTAAATACTCTTTAACTCATCATGAGGAATAATTACATCATACACAAAAAGCTGCAGCTGACAAAAAAGGTCCCCAGAACGTCCCCTAAACGGCCTCTGTGAACGTCCCCCGGGCGTCCATGTGTAGGGTCTCCTTGACGTGCTACAGACGTTCACAGGATGTCCAGTGGCCTTTCGGGACGCTTAGGAGACTTTCACTTAGAGTCCTCTGAACGTCGTTTTATTGAACTTTTCGGCTAACCAGAGAAAACAGACACTTGAGAAGTGGGTGACTTAATTTTTCCAAAGCAGTTCACGTGACCCTTTCTCCCTCACCAACCACATTTATAGACTATATATGTAAACTGTTCTGCTAGCTACTTGTTTTAGATTAAAACACTGGTGTGACCCACTTATGCAGTGTGTGTAGTGTAAAAGCAAACACTAAAATATAGCTATTGCTCCGTCTCTTTAGAGACAAAGATAAAAATGACTTGAGTATGAGCTCATAATCTAGTGTCGTTTCCAGGGCAACCTCGTCACATGGCATCTCAGTCACAGATCAGAGGTCATGACCTCAGTGTGTGAAAATGCCCTCTGTTCATGTTTTACTGTGACATCAAGTAATGTAAACTGAATTATGTTGATATTTTATGATCTGGGATATTGTTCTGATATTATTGTCTGCAGTATAAATTTGGAGAGTTGTTACATAAAGCGTAAAGATAAAGAAACTTTTTGTTAATTACGTGCGATATTTGGACCTCCATTATCTGTTTGATCATCTGGATCAAAGTGTGTGACCCAAAGCTATAATGCTGACAAACAGGTACAAATTATAATGGTCTGTCTGTCTGTCTGTCTGTCTGTCTGTCTCTGGTTGTCAGTCCGTCAGTGTGAGAATAATAAATGTTTTTTTGGCTGATTGTTTATAACTGCTAGAATGAAATGTTATAATGCACTCGCCTGATTGGCTGGTTTTGCTCGATCTGTGGCATGTTTTAGGGTCACAGCAATCATTTCCTCCACACTCTGGGGTTTTTGGTGTGTGTATGCCTTTCTGCAGGCACCTTGATCCAATACAGACATCACAGTTATTAAAACTAGAACTCAGACTTAAGTTCTATTCAAAAAGCATCAACATCACTCTTGTTTTCATAATAGACCATGGTACGAATATTTATGTACTGAGAACTAACAACTTTTACATTCTTATTTACAACCTATTTGCATTCCACATAATTTGAGATCTTGGGAATTGGAACAGACAAATTATTAGTCATTAGTGGCAAGTTTTGAAACTTGTGTATGATGACATCATTGATTAGGAGCAGCTGAAATTTGTTTTCCTTTTCTCCCTTTGTGACTGTAATGTTTCTATAAGGAGATATCTCCAATTTTTTTCAGCATCCTCCTAATTCCATCTCCCAAGCTGCCTCCACTCTGAAGACACAGATAACGAATCTACAAACAACAACAATCCGAAATTAATCACAAGAGTAAGTAGTTTTAAAATTATTTCAGGTTAACAACGACTAGTAATGTTGCTTGTGTTGTGGCACATACCATCTTCTTTCAAAAGTCAGCATCTTTCAGCTTATCACACAGCTCTTTTAATTCCTCCACAGTCTTACAAGGCACCTCTAGCACCTCTGTAAGATCAGAGACCGTGGTGCTTGGCTGGCTCATTGACCGCTGCATTGTTCCGGCCGCTGCTGTGATGTTGTCCTGGATTTGGTCTCGTTTCAGCGTGATTCTCCAAACTCTCAAATAACTTGTAGATTTCTGTCCAGAATTTGTTTTGAAACATCAAAGACATTACTGACTACAGCAATGAAAAAATGAACACTGCCATAAGTCAACATGAGTCTGTTTGGGGAAAAATTACACAGGGACTTTGAAAGATTGTTTTTGTTGTTGTTGTTTGTTGATATTTCTAAATGTGTAGGCCTTCCTAAATTAGACCACTTTTGCACAACACAGAAAGGGGCTTCTCTGTACTCTTTAGATTATCACCTAACATTTTCAAATAATCAAATATTCAACAGTTTAATCTTTTTTTTTTTTTTTAACACTCTACTTATACTCAGGTGCCATCGCTGTTGATCCTGACAGTTTATTTGATTTCTTCGATTTCGTATTTTGCCCGTAGCTGTTTGTCTGGGAAGGCACTTTTTTTTTTTTTACATGTTCCTGACATTTGAATTAGGCCAGTAGCACAACAATACCTGTCAGACAGAAACAAGAATGCTTGCTTAATTTCTATATGTATGTAGTTGACCTTGTTTATCATTTATATTTTATTTAAAAAAAACACATGTGGACTAAATCCTACCGCATCGATCCACTCTAACCACAAGGATGGTGCCACTTCAACTTCATTTTGCTCAATGAAATGGAGCACAACATGACGCAGATGAAGCTGTAAGTACCGAACAGGCTACACAGATTCTAGTCCAGGCCCTTGTTATCTGTAAACTAGACTACTGCAACTCACTACTCTCGGGCCTCCCGGCAGCTCCACCAAACCCCTTCAGATGATTCAGAATGCAGCAGCACACCTCGTCTTCAATCAGTCCAAGAGAACCCATGTCACACCCCTCTTCATCTCCTCCACTGGCTTCCTGTAGCCACCCGTATCAAATTCAAGGCCTTGATGCTCACCTAAAAGACCTTGTCTGCAACAGCGCCCCCTACCTCAACTCTCTCCTGAAGGCCTACGTTCCCTCACGCAATCTACGATCAATCAATGACCGACACTTAGTAGTACCTACTCAGTGTGGCTCAAAGTCCCTTTCAAGAACCTTCAAACCAACTGTTCAAAAACCCATTGACTTCGGGATGATGGATGTCGAGTACACAGGAAAATTAAGTTGAGATCACGAGAAAACAAAGAAAAAAGTAATAATGCATGGCTGCTTAGGGCTTCCGTATAAAAGAGCAATTTTCCCTCGGTGAGTTTTCCCGACAGAGCGGTGTCTAGTAGAACAAATAACTAATGAAATCACAGTCCACAGATTTAGATAAACATAGATAAGAATCTAAAACTGAGCCTTAACTTGGAGTGGGAGAATATTTCTACTAATTCAGTATGATTTAAATAAAAGTTTGAGTTTAGGAGGCTCTGCTGTCAACCACCATTATGTCGTGTCTGAACACCAACGACTGCAGCGTTTACAGCCTACAGGTAACTTCTACTTTCTCTTTCTCATGAGGGTGAGGGAAGGAAAAATGCTAATTACATTGTTGGGTTTTGGAAAGAATTTGCATTGTGGATCTGTTCCTGTTTTTCCTCTTTAATGTTGACCTGATCTGTTTAATGTTTTTATTTTGACTTTGTCCTGTCTAGTTTACCCAGTTTGTTGATCACCTGACATTTTTACCCTTTTTTAACCTTGAGATCTTAAGATTTGGAATTGTTTGTCAGTTTTTTGTTTTGTTTTTTCATATTTTTTTTTTTTTACATTGCAACACTTTGTGCACCTTCACTTTGTGACAGGGCCCGAGGCAAAATATTGGAATGGGTCCCTATTCAGTGTTTTTACATAGATATTTAAATTTTCAGCATACATTATTTAGCATTAATAATTAAAATTTTTGCATGTTTAGGGGGCCCTTGGCTTCAAGGCGATTGCCTACCATTGCCTAGTGCTAAGTCCGCCCCTGCCTAGAGTTCATTCTTATGCTAATCATCCTCAAGTGAATGTTTCATGAACAGTTGATAGGGAAGTTGATTTGAGTTTTGAACAAGCAGGATAAACAGGGTGTCAGGTTCTACAGGTTCTACAGGGTTTTTGGGATTTCCATAAACACCTGTATATCCACATGCTCATGTACCAATAAATCCTTCACTGCACAATTATGACTCATATTTCACTTTATTTACTTTGCAGATGATTAAAGCAGCTTACACACAAGACACAATCAAATTAAACTCCAACACAGATTGGAGCTGTAGTAGCACCTCAGTGTTCTGCTTCTGTAATAAAGTTTTCTTATTAATAATAATAATAAGAAGGAGAAGAAGAACAGTTGGAACATCAGCTCAGGTCTTGTCTCCTCCTCTATCCTAAGTCTTAAACATTATTCACAAGTCCACTTCCTGTTTGCACAGTATATACAGTACATCTGTAAACTTCACATTGTGTGTTTATGTAAGGATATTTAGTTCTTGAGTGTAAGATCTAATCAAATGTGTTTGCCTGTTAGTGTACCCTGACCCTGACCCTTGCTTTATGATTTCTTATCCTGGATTTGCCCTTTGACCTCACCGTGACCCTTTTGACCCTTTGTGGCCTAGCTTTCTGGGTTGTGTGTTATTGTGGAACTGGACACACACATGGAGCCTTAAACTGATGCTTACAGTAACATAAGTGTATTTTAGGGAACCTGAGGACACCGCAGAGATACAATTCACAATATAAAATCATGTAATACTAGTTATTGTAGTAAAACCTAAATAAAGGAAAAGGAATATAAAATCAACAATTATAATATGAAATATAAACAATAATAGAAAACTGTATGTTTATATGCAGTTGCAATCAAAATTATTCACCCCCCATTGCAAAACTGACTTTCAGCTGAAATGAACAGATCAAACAAAAGCAGGTGAAATAGTTCGACACAACGAATGCTTCAAGTGTTTTCCCCAAATTCAACTGAAAATTCAACTTATAATGATTTCTCCAGTCTCAAAATTATTCACCCCCTGAATAGAATCCCTCACAAATATACAGAACAGGTGTTGTCTCAAACACACCTGATACTAATCAAGGGCTTCATCAGCTGCAGCAGGTATGCCTGAGCTGGAACACATGAAATACCTGAACTGGCCAGGGGCAGAAAATGTATGGAATACCAAGTCGGGGCAGAAAAAGGAAGCTATTAATGACTGCAAACAGATTTCTGAGAAGGCAGGTTGTGAAAAACCCTCCAGTGACTGCAAAAGACCTCTGCTCATGAGGAATGGGTTAAGATTCCTCAGGAACGCTGACAGAAGTCGTGTCATCAGCAAACTTCACAATATGATTGCCCGGATATTTAGCCGAGCTGTCATATGTTAATAGCATGTACAGCAGGGGGCTCAGGACACATCCCTGAGGGGAGCCGGTTTTAAGGATGATAGGTGAACATGAGCTGCTGTGGACTTTAACAGTCTGTGGCCTGTTCGTTCAAAAGTCCAGGACCCAGTTTCAAAGTGAGGGTTTCAATCGAAAAGTCTTTCAGCACAGGACAGTGAGCAGGAACCAGCAGGATGGAAATGTGGTCAGAGAAGCCCAGGAGGGGGCGGGGCACCGCTCTGTATGCTTTCCGTCTGTTGGTATACACACAGTCCAGTATGTTGTTTCTCCTTACTCTGAGTCACATTAAGTACATCTTGTCAAGCGAGCAGACATTTCCAGAAAAAGTGTTGGAAAAATGGATCTGTTATTAGCCTTTAGCCTGGCTACGAGGCCAGCCCGCTTACCCCTCTTCTGCCTTCGTGCACAACACTTCCTCCTTCCCCTTAGCTGGTGTGTACTGCTCAAAAGCCTTAATCTAAAAGCCTAACACTGTTTATTACTGGAATAAAGTTGGCTTGACGTTGGACGGTCGATACTGGCAGATTAAGGGACCGTCTCTAAAGTTACATATGACATGGGTATACACGTTTCTAACGTCAATAGCATTTGAATGGAATGACTTACAGTCACAAAACCACTGTTCATGAACGTGTCAGGTCTGATGCACACTTTTTTTTTTTTTTTTTTTTTTTTAAGATTTTTGATATTTAACCCTACAATGCATGAACCAAAAAAACCTACACGAATGCATAAAGGGGGTCAAAATGATCCGTACTGGATTGAATGGTTTTCTTCAAAAAATCGATGTCCTATTAATGAAATAATTAAAAGAACTGATGATATGTGAATGTTTTAATATTTCAAACATGTTTATTTGTTTTATTTTAATTTATTTATCTAGATGTTTAGATTGTGGATGGGAGCCAAAGAAATGGAAAAATTATTTACAGCATTTCCAGTCAACCTTTTGAACCGTGTTGAACTGCTTCTCCGACATGGAAAGACGTGCCACATGAAACAATGTATAATCATTGCTATATTACCCACCCATTACAAAAGTTACAACATGTGTGGTTTTTCTGTGATAAAAATCTATACTTTATACCGTAATCTAAATAACAGGTGTTTTTGTACAAGAAATAAATGACCTGAGGCTTTCAGAAGTTCCTCTGCCATTGTCAATCGCAGATGTTCCATGTGCTCCTTGGATGAGTTTAGAGTCAAATGGCAAGGGATATTTGGAAAAGCACCAACAAATTATTTTTCCATCTACATAAGACAAGTTATTGTTTTTTTTTTTTGTTTGTTTTTTTTTTTTTTTTTTTTATTGTCCAGGGGAGATTGTTTCACCACAGCAGCCATACATACAAACAAACAAAACACACACATCTAAATCCATAAATCATATTCAATACACTATTTACATAATCTACATTGAACAAACATTGAAGAGCCTGAGCCTCCACATAAAGTACAGTTTGCTCTGACCTTCCTCTGTGTAGCCTCAATTTACCCGCTCCATTCTGGTTTGTTGTCTAGGTACACTCCAGGGGTCTTACAAGACTGAACCAAATCAACATTCTGCTCCACAAATTTATAAGAACTGTCAGAGTTTATTATAAGAACTTGTTTTTATTTATGTCGTACAATTTAATGAGGAAATCCAACCTGCATGACAAACACTCCACAGCTGTACCAGTCCTGTTGTGTGGAATGGGACATTTATCCTCCAGTCCATGTTATGTCCACCCAGTCACATTTACTGAGACAGTTTCTCTCATCTTGAACAGAACATTCTTCATGTAAATAAGCTATTTATTTGTTAGTTCTTTGTTTAGTCTAAATGTAGAGAAAGGTGACAAATCAACTGCTTCTCTCTTACAGTGAAGGGTTTGTTTCCCAGCTCAGAGGGTATTTTCCCGATCACACCCCCACTCTTCTACCCTATATTGCCTTGTCAATTCTCTACTATCCCTACCCCAATAAAGCGAAAAAGCCTCCCAAATAAATAAAAACACATAATTGTGATTTAAACTACTTTAAGGTTCATCTTTTTAACCATATGTTTACCAAATATTATTACAAAATCCAAACAATAAATGTTGTGAATCTTTAAGAGACCCACTTTGTTAGTCAATTTAAATGAATGTTCTGCATTGTGCTCTCTGTTCTCTTTACAGTCCATATAAATATAATTATCTTATTAGAAAGACAACATTATCCATTTTGCTTTAGTGCTTAAAACACAAAATGTGTGAAAACAAGTGTGTTAAGTGAATCAAAATGATTGACAGGATAACATTAAGCATTAAAACATTATTGTCTACTAATTTCCTATATATGTAGTATCTGGTAATTATTGTCTTTACATATCTCACTCACTTTACACTTAACAGTGATTGTGAATTGCTTGCTACGTATAGTAAAAGGTAAGAGGTAACATTATTGTAAGGATTTTACAGTGTTTAAAAAAAACCTTATGAGAAGACTAGTATACTTACACAATGTCAAAGACTCGAAGCCTGTCATTTTATTCTTACGATAATAATCATTAAGGATCCAGAGATCTGCAAGATCTATGACAAGTCTCTGGAACACCAACAGGAGGGATAGAACATATTTTTTCCAAAATATATTTCTACATTTTACATTTCCTCCATTTATACTTGACATTTTGTCTTATTGTGGATTGATGAACACCCAGATGTTTAGAAGTGTTTTTCAGCCTTTTCCAGCTTTGTGCATCTCTATAATGTGTCTTTTACAGTCCTGTGATCGTCGATGGGATGTAGGCATGGTTCACACTGTTACGGCCCAGTCTAGGTTAGGCCGCACAGAGTAACCAGCTCGGGATTCAATGGAAGTTGACCTTTAAATAAGGAAAGCCAGGAATAACAACACAAACAGGGTTGTTCAACAAAAGTTGTGGTAACACACAATTATATACATACAACTATACAAAGAACCAAACAGCAAACAAAACTTCAGGGTGGGCCAAATCCAAAATAATAAACAAAAGAATTCTTTTGTTAGGTAGCTAGCTTACCTAGGAAAATAAAGAAAATAAAGATACTTCCCTAACTACCTAAACCAAAAACAGAGACGAAAGGACCCTCTCCCAAAAGAAATGGCAGCCACACCCCTACTGCAGGTGAACCAAGTGCAAAATATATATACAATGGTGGATAGAATGCACATAAACAGGTACAGGGACAACCAAACTCAATGTCAAAAACCAGGCAAAGGTTATTTAAAAAAAAAACCAAAAAAACACAGCAGTCAGAATATAGCATACAAGCAGCACAAGCACACTCTCTAAACCACCACCTCCAACATCCCACACCATTCTCCCTCCTCTTCCTCTTTAAATATGGCTGCCATTTAGTGAGGTCATCCTGGGAGGCGGGAGCAAGGCATGCTAGGGCAGGCTGGAAAGTCTGGGAGGAAGTTCGGACCTGCACACAAAATCTTAAAACCGTGAAAATTAAGTTATATGATGCAACACTAAACAAATATAGAAATATACATAAAGACAGCATCAGTCAGATTAAATAAAGTATTGTTACTGACCTGTAAAGTTCAGGACATTTCCTGCTGAGATACTACAGTGACGTAAGTAGACTAGAGAGGGTGTGGATTAAAAAAAAAAAAAAAAAAAGTCGACTCTCTTCTCCACCCAAACAGAATGAATGAAACGAAACTAAAAGAATCGACTTCCTTGTGTTAGATTTGACTTTTATAGACTTCTAGTTTATGAATAATGTAATACAACGGGATGTATTCAATTTAATTAAATACTCTTTAACTCATCATGAGGAATAATTACATCATACAAAAAAACAATAAAAGAGTATAGTAGGTTATAGAGGGAGTAGTTATAGAGGTTATAGAGGGAGTAGTTATAGAGGTTATAGAGGGAGTAGTTATAGAGGTTATAGAGGGAGTAGTTATAGAGGTTATAGAGGGAGTAGTTATAGAGGTTATAGAGGGAGTAGTTATAGAGGTTATAGAGGGAGTGGTTATAGAGGTTATAGAGGGTGTAGTTATAGAGGTTATAGAGGGAGTAGTTATAGAGGTTGTAGAGGGTGTAGTTATAGAGGTTATAGAGGTTATAGAGGGAGTGGTTATAGAGGTTATAGAGGGTGTAGTTATAGAGGGTGTAGTTATAGAGGTTATAGAGGGAGTGGTTATAGAGGTTATAGAGGGAGTAGTTATAGAGGTTATAGAGGGAGTAGTTATAGAGGTTATAGAGGGAGTAGTTATAGAGGTTATAGAGGGAGTAGTTATAGAGGTTATAGAGGGAGTAGTTATAGAGGTTATAGAGGGAGTAGTTATAGAGGTTATAGAGGGAGTAGTTATAGAGGTTATAGAGGGACTAGTTATAGAGGTTATAGAGGGAGTAGTTATAGAGGGAGTGTACGACTATAAACACGACGCTCCGCCTTCTCTACAGCCTCGGTTAGTGCAGTGACTCATAGGCACATAGGCATTTCTGGACAAGCTCTGATCGAGTGAATTCAGGTAAAACTGTTTTACTATTAAATTCTTATCCAGCTTCTATCGGGTGTTTTATACATTAGAAAAAGTATCTTTTTGAAGGGTGATACTCAACGTTTAACAAAACAACACGTTTAATAGCTCTAACAGGAGTCTCTTACTGGTTTAATCTGATCTTCTATATACACTGTGGTGTTGTGACTGTTCCTGTTAAGGGTTACAGACTTTACACCAGAGTCCTGATTCAACACCTGAACACTTCAACACCTGATCACCTCACAGCACTGAGAGACCTCAACACCTCTGGTTTTAATAATGTTTTAAATAGTTTTAATACTGAGAAAAATGTCAATATTAAACTTTATCTGTGAAAATAAATGTCATCATTTTAATAAAGTTGTATCTCGAGTATAAATTCCCCGCACAGTTCATCAAAATGAAATGATTATGGTGAAATGATTAAGGTGATGTGTAGATATTATCTTCAGGTCATTTTAAGGCTTGAGCGTGAATGAAAAAGCTGATAAAATACTGTTAATTAAAATAGCACACAAATCTGAATTTAAATAAATAATAATTCACGACCACAAAAATGTCAATTAGACCAAATACATTACGCACAGCGTGTATTTTAACTGGTGCTTATGCGCGTGCATGGAAGCTACAGCCTTCACTATAGTACAAACTGTCATTCATTTCCTGCTTACACAACTGCACTCTCTGACCATGTAGTGTTAGCACAGTTATAGAAGACATTTATTTATAATTCTACTATCCGTGGTCATGAGGACGGGTTCACTTCTGAGTCTGGATCCTGTTTTTCCTCACCACCATCTCCTCTGTCTGCTCATTAAATAAATTCCTACATTTAAAATCTATATCCTGAAGTTATATATTTCTGTGAAGCTGCTTTGGGACAAATTCCACTGTTAAAAGCGTTATACAAATAAAACTGAATTGAATTGAATATAGTTGTTGTCTAGTGTTATGAGTTCCCAGCAAAGCCAGAGGTGACTGGTAACTAGAGTGAGCAAGTCATTAACACGTGCAGTAAATCCAAATCCTTTTTGTTCTTGTGCATGGTCTTTCTTTATTTTATCCAGAAATGATTAAATTACATAATCCATCATGAACATGTTTACACCAAGATCCACAACACGATCAAAAAACTGTGTGTGTCTCCCTATTCCCAATCACCTGACTTACTACACAGGTGCTTAATTTATCCCCTTGAGTCTACTGCCACTCAGCGGTCAATAATAATATTGCCATAGGAATTGTTCCAACATCTAGTGTGTGTAAATATTGTTTTAAAACAGCTTCTCTGGCTAAGCTTTGGAGTAGTGTAATGTAGTCTAGGCTGCCAGGGACACTAGGAATTGTGTGTGTGTGTGTGTGTGGGTGTGCGTGTGTGTTTGTTGATACATGCTGTTTTTACTGTAGGCATATTCTACAGAATATACAATTCTCAAATAGGAAATGCTCATTTTAAATAGATGGAGTTCATGTGTATTTGTTATAAGGGCATATTTTATTTTGTATATAAAAAAAAAAAACTTTACTGTATAAATCATTGCCAGTAAACATCCAATGAACTGCATTTCAACATAAATTGAACATACTGTAAGGACTGTCTGAATGGAAAACTTAACTAGCAGTGCAGTGTTTATTTTATACAATATATATTATTTAACATATGGGTGCCAATAATTCTGGCATACATTAAAGGAAAATTTTCAGCAGTTTCTCCAACTGTATCTTTAGAGTATATTCAGTTTGTCAGTAAAACGTGTTTGGAAATATTTGGAAGGTCTTATGAGCCTGTGTGATGTAACTATGGTTTAAACGGTTGTAGATAAATTTGACCAACACAGGGTTTTTATTTATTTATTTATTTATTTATTTTTATCACAGTGATATCCTACAGGCCTACAGTATTAAGTAGGAAAGGGTTTTTTTTTTTTTTTTTTTTTTTTTTTAAAAGATTATTATTATTATTATTATTATTATTATTGTTGTTGTTGTTGTTGTTGTTACCTTCAACAGTTGTTTACTGTAGAGAAAATAAATAGTTCTTATTACTATTAACTGTATTTTGTTATACTGTAAGATTAAATATATTAGCTATAAATGTGAAACCTAATTAGAACCTCAAATAGTTATTCATAGCATCAGTTACAATGGTGTGTGAGTGTGTGTGTATGTATAAGTATAAATATATATATATATATATATATATATATGAGAGAGAAAGATTATTATTATTATATATTTAGATATATAGATTATATATATAAATTAATTTGATGTATGTTAGATGTTGAAGGATATTTGCTGCGTGCTCCATAGGGGAAACTTGAGAAAAGCCCATTGGAGGAGATGATGGTGATTATCATGTGAAAGTATTGATGTATTTGACGCGGTGGAACTGGTGGTGATTTACAAGGATATGACTTTATCTGTCCTATTGGAATCTGAAATTAAATATTACAGTAGATTGTATAAGTAATATAGCATAAATAAATAAAAAGAGAAATGATTGATATAAACCAATAAGCACTCTGTTACCTTTTGATATTCAAATATATTTCTTTTTTCACACCTTCCTTTCCTTGTTTTAGAAAATGTTCACACGCTCCTCCAGACACTCTCGGGGCATCATGACCTCCTGTTATTCCATCTGCATCGTCTTGGGTACCGTGTGTGTGAGTAAGTAACTTTTTGTTATAAAATAGATGAAATAAAGCTCTTAACATAAGATCATTGTCTAGAAGGTGAGAAAGTAATCTAGATTTTAATTTTCCCATCTCAGACCCCCTCTCTGCAGTACCTGAGCTCACTGTATCTGGACATGTGGGGTCTACAGCTGTCCTGCTGTGTGAACTGCAGACTGAAGTCACTGGAACACCGTATATTATCTGGGAGATCGAATCTGAGATTGTGTTTGAGAGAGTCGGTGAGGAGACCTATCAGGGTGAGGGATATGAGGGGCGTGTGGACGTTCCTGAGGAAGAGCTGCGTAAGGGGAACTGTGCCTTGGTGTTGCGCAATCTGACACCTACTGATGCAGCTGTCTACTGGAGCGCCAAGATAGTGAGTCGCACCAAGAGATCTGTCAAGACAGAAAGAGTAGAGATCAGCCGTGTTTATCTCTCAGTCGAAGGTAAGTGAGTGAGTCTCAGTAGATCACACACTGACCATCACACACATCAGAAATCAAAGCTGGACATGAGGGAGAATTGGAAAGGCACTAAGTTTACAGTTAGAGATGCACCGAATGTTCGGCAACCGAAATTATTCGGCCGAAAATAGCGAAAAAATCATTTCCGGTGTTCAGCTGAATAAGTGAAAAGGCCGAATAAATTTGACTGAACAGTGACGTGTTTGATGACCAAGTAGCCTAGCAACCAGAGTGAGACGCGTGAATGTCACGACCTCGATGAGGGGGCGCGCGCGTGCACGAGCTACGTGCTCTTCGGATGTTTACTTTTTTGTTTCTGTCACGTCGCGAGACGTAAAGGAGTAGAGTACGGAAGCAGGTAAAGACGTATTTATTTAAGGACAGGCAGACAAATCCACATCTTAATTCAAAAAACTTAGTCAAGACAAGCAAAGGGACGAAATGAACTGATCTATAGTTTAAACTAACTAAATCTATCAAGGAACAGAACATTAACATCGTATCTAACTCTACTATATCTACTGTAATACTCGGCGAGGTGTACAGGGGCGCGAGCGGTATATATCTCCGATATAATCAGCCCTATAGAACCCAATAGAACCAGTTCCTGCACTCTTTTAATGCACTTTTTAATGCACTTTTAGGTGTAGTCTACAGAGTGTTCCATTCTTTCAGCAGTCAGTTACAGGCCCAACATCGGCTATTCAAGGGGCTCAAAGATGACCACATCACAATATTTATATTTTACTTTTATTTATTTAAAGTTATATTGTGCCTTGTTGGTAGCCTGTGCCTGCTGGAATGAAAAAAAAATGTTTAGTGTTAAATAAATATTTTGAAATTGTAGTTTTTGTAATTGATTTTTGCTTTGAAAAGCAAGACAAAATAGTAAAAAGCACATTTTGACTATTTAATTTATTCAATGGTGAAAAAATGGCAAAATAAATGAAAAAAACGTGTTCGGCTTCGGCCAAGAATTTTCATTTCGGTGCATCCCTACTTACTGTATAACAAAAGCGGTTCATATGGGGCAATTTAATGATCTCAGTGTTTTAACTACTAGTTGAGGACTTCTGCACTGAACAGCTAATTACAAAGCTCTTTATGTGTGTGTGTTAGATTGAGCCAGGAGAACACACAACACCTGTCCATCTTTTTTGTTTCATCACACACTTGTAGAAGCATCACAACTTTACATCTAAATCATTTTCATTACACGAATGTGCAGTAGATTTTTAAATCAGAACGTCTTTACCCCAGACAGCAGGAACAGTGGAGCTGAAATCATTCTCTTGGTTATTTGTACAATGTATTACCTATGAAATACTATTTAAGTGATATTCATTGTCAAAATATTCAGTTGACATTATTCTAAACTATTTGATCATTTATTATAATCACATATTATAGTGTTACTAATATGAAAGCTTTTATTTTAGTGGAGAGGGTGAGTTAATAAGGCATGTTAAAACAGTACTGGAGTTAAAGGTAAGACTGAGAATGTAAACACTGAGCTACATTAGTAGTGACCTGACCTACATGTGTCCCTGATCTACAGGTACAAAGTAAAACACTTTAGCGTCATTGAGAAGAGTTCACACAGAAGAGCTGTGATTGTACCAAGATGATCAAATGTTTTTTCTCTTACAGAGAAACAGAAAGAAGAGCGTGAAGCTGAAAAGGAAGTTCCCAGAGGTGAGATATACTTGTGTATTTAATTATCTGTAAAGCAGATTTAATTTCTTATACAACCAGTAACATTCATTCCATTTATTTCAGTATGTTACGTTCACTGGACTTTTTTACTCCCTAATGAATTCTGTCCTTCATTTTTTTTATTATTTTTGTTTTTAATTTTCTAACTTGGTGTCACGAATCGTGAACGTAATCAGAAACAGTCACCGGGTCGGGCGATCGTCAAACAGGCATAAACGGGGCGAGGCAGAAATCGAAGTCGCGGTCACTGGAAACGGGGTCAAAACAGGAAACATGAAAATATGACTGGGAACTGGGACCGGAAAACACCAGCGTGGTCTAAGAGAACTAATCTAACGTTAAACTAAATTAATCTATCGAGGTACGTAACGTTAACTATCTACTATCGAACTATAATACTCCGTGAAGTGTACTGGGAGGCGAGGGGTATATATCCCGAACATAATCAGTGTTAAGTGCTGACAGCTGAAAACAATGAAGAGACACCCTCAAACAACAACCAATGACAGAACAGGGAGGAGACAGAACAGAAACAAAACAAACGCACGTGTCCACAGTAAACAATGTCACAGTTATCAACATTCGCTCCGGCTCTCCAAGCGCGCTGCAAGCTGCAGCTCTGTCTAAAGGGGAGAGCGTGACACTTGGTTAATTATAATACATGGCCAAACTTATGTGGCCGGACCATTACACCCATATGTGGTTCTGACTTTAAATTAGTGTGGAGCTGCAGCATCCCAACCATTGAAGAGCAGCAGCAGAAAACCACGCCACTCACTTCAGACTGTAATGGAAGTTCGCATCAGTGCAGTTTTGAGTGTGTAATGGGAGTGTAATATTGTAGTAACATGCTTTCCGTATCCACAAATAACACAACACACCAGTTACTAGTAACTAGTACAGTAATGGTTAAAAGTTGGTATTTATTTCTAGTTCTTACTAAATATTAATTTATAATCATTATAATAATATTTATAGAAAAACTTTATATTAAAAATGTTCATTTTGGAAGCACTGGTGTAATAAGCAGATGTTTTGGCTGTAAGAGACTAAAATGGTGTAAAGTTTAAAAAGTACACTATAATGTCTAATTGTTTGATATTACTGAACATTAAATGATATTCATATTATGATATTTTAACTGGAAAAGGTACATTTATGGGTAATTTTAATATGGTAATATGTCACTGCTACAGTTACTGATTATTATTGAGAACACATTAGAAAATTGATGTGTTGTTTGTAAACAAGTACAAACCAGTTTTACCATCCCATTACCTACTTATTACTAATTATTTAAAACAACAACAAAAAACATGTTCTCGAGTTTATAATCTTATAATTCTGGTATCCCTGTAGCATTATTTACTCAAAACATGAAACACTGGGTTATTAACAGTTAATAATTATGAGAGCATCTGTAATAGCACTCTAGTTATTTCATGATAACAGATGTTAAGTGTTCATTTTGTTACAATAGTGAAAAATATTTTTGCTTATAAATAAAACATCCGTATTTCATTATTGGAAAAATGGACAAAATGTGATGTGTAATGTTTAACTGTGTTGTGATTTCATAAATGTGATTATACAGTACATAAAGACATTTGTTGAATAAGTCATATAATTGTGATTATAGGTGGGGTGACTGTTAGGATAAACAACAGCTGTAGTAGTTTTTGCTCGACCTGTATTTTATAACACAATTGTTCATCTGATCTTTCTTTCCTTTATCCGGGGTTTGGACAGGAGTAGGAGTAACTGGGACTATTCCAGTGATTGCAGTGATTGGAGTGATTGTTGCTGTGGTGTACTGGTGTAAAAGAAGAAGAAAGCGTGAGTAGCACCGTATGATTAGAGGAGGACGCTGTGTTTACCACAAAGCTGTTACATGGTGTTTAATTCTTTAGCAGAATTAAACCAGAGGGCTGCTACAGAAGCTAAATTAACATAACTTTTTGTCACTTTGACAGTTTTTAAGGATGTTTGAATTTTTGTACAAGACTGATGTGATTTATTCTTACAAAGAAATCCATGTAAATGTTTACAAGGAATAAAATGACAGCTTCTGCATTGCTTTCACATACAGATCATTTCCACAGTAAATTAACTAGACTTAACCCATTATTAAGATTCTGAAGTGAGTTCACTTGGGATTTTTTTTCTGCAGAAAACCGCAGAAACCCTGATCCTCCACAAACCTACTCGCTGCCTAATACACAAATAAATCCTGCAAACACAAGTCCAGGTGAGAATCATTGCTGTTTTAACCCTTCTAAATGTTCTTTAACCACCAAACTTAACTTTATGTTTGAGATGAAAATCCTAATGATCACGGAGAACAACATCTGCTAAACACATGACAGGACGATGATGGTGAGTATCAGATGGAAACACTAATGCACAAGATGTTATCTGAAAGTGCTTTTTAACCCAAACAGCATCATACTCAATAACTATCTAATTCATCCTTGTTTTCTTATTAGCCCTAAACTTGAGGATGTATTTGTTTTCGTTGCTATTTAACAAACATTATAATAAATGACACTGCAATTAGAAAAACTTGTTCTGCACCTGATGAGAGCTGTAAACTGTCTCCTTACTCACTTTATCTCTTGTCTTGATCTGGCCTTGTTACACCCCCTGAACCTACTTGTGTTCACTAACACAGAAACCTGATAATTACATGAATGTGACGAGACCCATGTTACTGAAGAGATTATTGACAGAATTGGTGTGGACCCTCTGAACAGTGTGTGGTCACATTCAGAGCTATAAAGAAGCGTTTCCTGTGCTACTCTCTTTATGTGACTGCACTGCTAAAAGGGGTATCCTCAGCATCATGTGAAAGTCTTTACTTGACTTGTTCTTCTTTTCATTTAAGCTCTACTCATACTCACTATAAAGAATGGGAGATCATTTATTGGTGCCTTTTGACATTAGGTCTTTAAACAACATTTTATTCCCCCTAACAAACTCTCCACAGCGGTTACTAATGACATTTACAATATTAGGCATGATGTTAACACGCACACCTGGTACTTATTTACATATTAGTGTAATTCCCAAAGCTTACACAGTCCCCTCCGAAAGTATTGAAGAGACAAATTCTTTTGTTTTTGCTTTACACAGAATGGTAGGATTATACCAAAATAATCTGCACTGAACTACGTTTCCCATCAGCCATTGCACCTCACTGATCATGTCACATGTTTCACATTTAGGGTTTAATGAGCACTATTACGTAAGTCATGTCCAGGACGTCACACAATGTCTCAAGTAAAGGTCTCTGCGGAACATTAATGGGCGTCTTCAGACCGGATACGCATTGTTCAACCATCCAAACTACGGTTATGGTTAGGGTTTGGGTTATTTTAACAAATCAGGTTAGGGGGTTGAAAAACTCTTATGCCGGTTTGAAAATGTCCAATAATTGGAAAACATGGTTTTTGTTCTGCAGAGACACCTCACCCATTGTCTAGCGTCTGTCTTCCCTTGCTGTTCATTGCTTTAGTTATGTACGTTTTTGCCTTGACGTCCCAATTCATGTTTTAGTGTTTCTAAGCTACATTTGTATTGTTTGTTTTTTCACTAAACTACAATCTGCACTTTCATCCGTCTCCACCACTGTTACATCAGACAGTTATATTTACAGTGTCTAGAACTTTTAAGAATAGACACGACACAAAGCAGCTTTACAGAAATCCAGATATATATATTTTTATTAAAATGGATCTCTTTTGGTTTGAGATCATTTCTATCTGGATTTACAGAAATATATACATTTTAACAAAAAATATAATGAAAAAACCTTGAGATGAACCAGATTTAAAAGGGAACTCATCCTCATCTGGGTGACACCAGTGCAATCGAAAAAAGTGCAATAGTGTAACCAGGAATTCATGAGCTTGTGAGAAACTTATGAACATCATCAGAGTTATTTCTGAATTCATTATAGTTTTAAATTTAAGTCTGTTGTATCAAACTGAAGACATTACCTGTTCAGTGATGGAGACTTGAGTGTAAACTGTTCTTAGCAATTGCAGTCCTAAGGCTATCCAAGCAAGAACATCCACAACCATCTTCATGGTTTTTAAGTGGTACCATCCTCAGTAATCTCACGGTGATCTTTAGGCTGTTCATGAGGTTCCATCCTCAGCATCAGTGAGTGATTTTCAGGTGATAAGAATTCCAAACAGAAGAACAGAACACTGGCTGCATTCGCTGCGTGCATTAGAATGAAATTATTAACATGTAAACTTTGCCAGTCCTAATAAAATTATAATAAACCTTTAATGCATCTTATCGCTCTGCATCACATCACTTCTCCAGAGATTTACATTAAGTACAACATATTGTAATGATTCACTGTCTGCTTTTAAACATGTTTTCTATATTATTTTTACATCCGATTCAAATATACAGTGAATCATCTTGAGGGGAAAAAGAAACACCTTCCTTCACTGATGGGTTTAATCCTGATCAATTAAAGACACATTTGAGTGGTGTAGAATGTATTCAATAAAATAACATGGAATTTATAGTTGTGCATCCTTTTGTTTCAGGTTCTGTGGTTTTGGAGAAGGGTGCTACCCGATACAGTCCAGTCCGGTCAAGACCGGTTTCCTCTCACCTCCCAAAAACATGCCAGTAGGGGGACTGGCTGTGCTACATCGACCCTATGTGACATTGACCCTACATGTGAATAAGTGTGTGAATTGTACCCTCTGAAGGACCAGTATCCCACCGATGGTGTATTCCCACCTCACGCACAGTGTCCCCTCTTAAATGACTCAGTTTCTAAAGGCTTTATGATTGGTCCATTTGTATAGTTTTAACTCACGCTGTGCTGGATTCTTCTACACGCCCATGAACTCCTAATCATGATGACACTGATGACAGTCACTGCATTCCCCAACAGAACTCCTTCATTTCCCGCTTTCAGAATCATTTCTTTACAATGTCACATTTGACAGGGCCTGTCGCACAACGTTGTTTTCCATCTCAGCACGGAAACTCCACCTGGATCTGCCTCTCTCTGGCTCAGTTTTATTTAAATGGTGGTGATTATGTTACCCTGTGTACTCACTCACACAGAGATTCATTCTAGGCCCTTTACTCATTTATAATCTTCACTGCTTTTCCCTGGTCAGGGGTGTGGTTGAGCTTTATCATTGTATAAGGCAGAGATGCACCCTAGTGGAGATACCAGTCTATTGCAGGGCATTATCAAAGGGTGCATGTGGTTCCCCTACATGATATAATTATTAAATACAAATCTGCTTTTTATTTTCATACGGACTTTTCATTTTTTGTAATCTTTTTTTTCCTGGCATGTCAACTACAGTTGTTATGCGCTGTTCTTCACAATATCTTTCCTACAATGTTTTATCGGTACTCTTCTGCAGAGCTTTATCATTGGAATTTATCATCGTCCCTGGCGGCCAGAGTTTACAAAACCTGTGTGGCGCTGGGAATTGCTCGTCACCCACGCTATGTTCATCGCTGCTCATGAGGGAAACTTTTTACTTCCAGTCTCCCTGATACCTCTGTTGATGAGCAAATATTGGCCATCTGGTCTCCTTTTCGCCATTTACGTGCTAGATCATGTGCTGGAAATGGCAGCACTGGAATATTCACCAATACACACCACGTCAGTCCCAGTGTGGATTACAGACCTTCCTGTTAAATTTGCTTTAATAAATGCTAGGTCGTTGTCCAACACATCATTTATTTTAAACCACTTCTTCACCTCTTGTACGAGGGAGACCTGGTGACTCTCCTGCCCTGAAGGAACTTCCTCCTTTAGATTGTTTGTTTTTTAATTATCCAAGAGCTGTAGGTCATTGAGGTGGAACACAAACAATTTTTAAGAACTGTTTTAATGGTGCAGCTTTCCAAGGTTGATTTTCCTCCCTCCTTTCTATGTGCGCTAGTTTGCAGACCAGCTAAATTTAACAAGGACTTTAAATCGATGTGGAAATCCTTATTAAACAGTTTGTTGTTCGTTCTTAAAGCTTTGCATGGACTTGCTCCTCAGTACATACGTGATCTCCTTACCCCGAATACTGCCTCAAGATCTCTTCGATCATCCAGTCAAGTATTCCTTTCAGTGCCTTGTTCATGTTTTAAAGCCAAAGGTGACCGGTCTTTAGAGAGCTCTAGTGTTGTTTTTCTTTCTAAAGTAACCACACCTTGATCTACATGTTGAACTAAAAATAAAGAACTAAAATGGGAACCTGTGCATTCTATATTCAATACCTCATACCTTTTAACCCAGTTATCAATAGACAACTTTATTACACTTTTATAAGTTCTGGATAATGACTGATCCCTCTAGTTGTTTGTGTTTAAGCTTCAATCATCCTCACAAAAACAGTTAAATATTGTTAAAGCTGCAGCACTGAAGCTTTTTTTGTTAAAAATGAACAAATTAATTATTGAGCAGTAAATAAAAACAGTTTGAGGGTTTTTCAGGTAAGAGAGAGCAACGCAGACGTTTTTGGTGACAGCATTTCATTCCATCATAACCAGCAGTGGTGCTGATTTCATACAAATACCAGACTTGGCATAGAAAAGCCTTGACTGATCAAAAGCCCTGTTTTCAATAGAACAGAACAGACTTGAAGTGTCACTGGATTGTGCTGGAGGAGAAAATGCCACCTTTTTAAAATTTTTATTTTATTTTTTATTTTTTAAGCTGTAGATGTTTTTCATAGAATCCATGAGAGAAAAAAATATTTGCCACCTTCTGTTTTGTGTATGTCTCACACTAAATAGTTTCAGAAATTAAAACAACATCTAAGATAAAACAAAAGTAACCTGAGTAAACACAAAATACAGTTTTTAAATGATCATGTTATTTATTGAAGCAAGAAAGTTATCGAATACCAAATGGGCCTGTGTGAAAATGTATTTGTCCCGGAAGGTGGAACAACCAGATTTTTAAATAAATTAATTAATAAAAACGATAATGTATTTACTCGGGTTACTTTTGTTTTCTGTTGTATTTTGTTTGAAGATTTAAAGCAATTTAGTATGAGATATAAACAAAAGAAATCAGGATCAGCAAATACTTTCTCAACAGTGAAAGCTCAAATATATTAGATAGTTTAAGGTTACCTCTGATTATAATTTATATATTTATAAATTAATAAATATGTATGTACATATACTTTTTCACAGCACTGTAAATGTCACATTTATTCACAGTGAAAGTCGACTTTATCATTCAGCGTATTTAGGTAAGTATTTACCTGTATTTTATAGGTATTAACCATTTTCTGGAAAACAGAAGGAAAAGGAGGAGAATTGGAATAAACAGGAGTCAGTTAAAGGTCTATTCCTTTACTGAGGAGAAATGAAGGAATCATAAACCCCATTGTTTCTATTTTCAGTTCATTACTGATCTCAAAACTCTGTTCTTCCTCTGTTCTAACCCTAAAATGTCACGGGGACTATGATGACAAAACCAGTTGTGTTCTCATAACACATGTTAACAGCATAAACTGCAAGGATCACATCGGCTAAAGTCAAATCTGATCCAGAGCTTAAGGTCATATAAGGCCTCGGGTCCTTAATAAGAGCTGGTAAAATCTGTTTCATTTATCAGTGAACTCACAACTGAACGTTCTCTACACGAGTCGTAGAACAGGTTCGAGGTTGATGAGGGACAAGTTTCTGTGTAAATGGGTGTGTATGTAAAACATGCCAAATGTATGCAGAATACACCACCAGGGCTTTTAAAATCAGAAAGCTATCAAAGCAGCTGAAGAACCAACACGCTCATCTTTACCAAAAAGAATTATGGCAACAACAAAAGCCTCTGTATTTATTTACTTCATCAACTCACCACAGTTTTTATTAAACCAAGGCTTAATGTTTAATAAGGGAGTTGAGAGAAAACCTTTAGTTGTACCTCTTCTTCTTTTGCACTCGGATACAAAAAGAATGTAGTTTTGACTATTTCTATCTTAAAAAGACAAAAATAGAGGCATAATGTGTCCTTTGTGACCGTTTTTATTGCAGTACGTATCAGTCACTAATATAATACTGCATGACTGCACTGGGTAACTCTAAACAAGCCACAGTGTAAACAGGTACTGAACCACGTGACTTACAGGAACATTGTTCTGGTAAATCACATGGTACATTCTGTCTCTCTGTCTGATTGGCTTTTTAATAATAGTGTCTCAAAATATCTTCAAATAAAAATAAATTATACACAGCCAGTGAGATGACATTATTTAACAACATTTCTGCTTTTATATAATTTTCCAACATACAAAACAGATGCAGTGTTAATGCAAATCATAAAGATAATATTTGTATTACACATTCATATTCAGTCCTGAGAATGATCAGGTGGAATGAGTGTTAAATGGCCGCGGTTTCTACTTTTTAAAGCTGAAACACAAGACCAGCGGTGTCCCATCTCCTTCCCTCTCTAATTTACAGCACCCTCACCGCTTCCACTGGCATCACTTCGAGCTTAAATGGTTTAGTGAAATCTGGGCAGCAAGGACAGGAGAACTGCACAACAGATCTTTGAGAGAATCAAAGGCAATTAGACAATTAGAATTCCAAACAAAAGAAACATCTTTTCGAAGGTTATCTGTGAGAGGCTTCACTACATCTGAAAGTTTTTTATAAAGTTTCTATAGTAACCGGCCATTCTGAGAAAACGTACGCAGAATGTTTATTTATTTTGGTCCTTTTTATTCATTTCCTTTTTATTAGTGGAGCTGATATTTTATTTATTAGATGAACATATTTCTTTTCGTGTTTTTCCCCAAACTGAAATATTTGACACTGCGCGCGTTGCTGAAAAACCTAAATTGATGCTTGTCTTTACTCCGCCCAAATTACTCCGCCCACATTATATTCTTTTCCTTTTTAAGATTATTTTCAGGTCTTATTATTATTATTATTATTATTATTATTATTATTATTATTATTATTATTATTATTATTATTATTAGTATTATTATTATTATATAATCTTTAAAAGACTTCCGTTATGTTGGCTGTGGATTTAATTCAGGGTGTGATGTACCTGTGTGTGGTCATAAATTCACTTCATCATAATGAAATCTCATGTCGTTAAATATGATTAATGCGCAGTTTCAGCACATTTGACAAACTTCACACTCATTTTATATCTCTATTTGCCACTGCGTGTGCTGCCTGGAGAAAAAATGTTGAGTGTCTTCTCCACCCAAACAGATGCAAATAATCTGGAATGAAACGAAACTAAAAGAATCGACTTCCTTGTGTTAGATTGGACTTTTATAGACTTCTAGTTTATGAATAATGTAATACAACGGAATGTGTTTAATTTAATTAAATACTCTTTAACTCATCATGAGGAATAATTACATCATACACAAAAAGCTCCAGCTGACAAAAAAGGTCCCCAGAACGTCCCCTAAACGGCCTCTGTGAACGTCCCCCGAGCGTCCATGTGTAGGGTCTCCTTGACGTGCTACAGACGTTCACTGGACGTCCAGCGGCCTTTCGGGACGCTTAGGAGACTTTCGCTTAAAGTCCTCTGAACGTCATTTTATTGAACTTTTCGACTAACCAGAGAAAACAGACACTTGAGAAACTGTAAGGAACAAAGTGCATTTATTTTAATTGAACAATTGTAAAGATGCTGTGCGCTTTCTCTCTTTCTGTGTGTGTGTGTGTGTGTGTGTGTGTGTGTGTCTGTGTGTGTGTCTGTGTGTGTGTGTGTGTGTGTGTGGGGTGTGTGTGTGTGTGGGGTGTGTGTGTGTGTGTGTGGGGTGTGTGTGTGTGTGTGTGTGTGAGTGTGTGTGTGTGTGTGTGTGTGTGTGTGTGTGTGTGAGAGAGAGAGAGAGAGAGAGAGAGTGTGTGTGTGTGTGTGTGTGTGTCGGATTGTCAGCTGTGGCCGTAGTTATTCCGTTGGCAATTCTTCTCGTTGGCTTCTAACCTAAAACAATGAAATGAACACATTCAGTCGTGTTATGATCTGAAAAGCATTCACACACGTCTCTTTTGAAGCTGATATTTTAATGTGTACCTGTTTATCTTTATCGGTGTGAACATTTACTCAGACGTTAAAGTGGGTGAATTCGGATAGTTGTTACCTGTTGTGCGTGTGTGTGAATGCACACATCATACTGCTCGATCTCTACACATGAGCTCATAATGTAACTCATAAAGGAACTTCGTTTGCATGGAGACTTTATACACACACACACACACACACACACACACACACACACACACACACACACACCCCTCAGACACAGCTTAGAGATCATGTACTCACTGTAGGAAAAATCCCCTCTATTCTCATTTTACTGTGCCATCGAGTAATGGAAGTTATCTCATGACATATTGATGGTTTTTATTAGGATCTCTGATATTATTGTGATATTGTCTGCAGCTTAAAGCGGAACTCTTTGTTAATTATTCGTGACTCTTGGTACTCGATTACGCTTTTCATCTGGATCAACTGGTTAGGTGGGTGACTTAATTTTTCCAAAGCAGATCACGTGACCCTTTCTCCCTCACCAACCACATTTATAGACTATATATGTAAACTGTTCTGCTAGCTACTTGTTTTAGATTAAAACACTGGTGTCACCCACTTACGCAGTGTGTGTAGTGTAAAAGCAACACTAAACTATAGCTATTGCTCCATCTCTTTAGAGACAAAGCCACGTAAGCTTAAAAAATAAAAATGACGAGTATGAGCTCATAATCTAGTGTCGTTTCCAGGGCAACCTCGTCACATGGCATCTCAGTCACAGATCAGAGGTCATGACCTCAGTGTGTGAAAATGCCCTCTGTTCATGTTTTACTGTGACATCAAGTAATGTAAACTGAATTATGTTGATATTTTATGATCTGTGATATTGTTCTGATATTATTGTCTGCAGTATAAATTTGGAGAGTTGTTACATAAAGCGTAAAGCTAAAGAAACTTTTTGTTAATTACGTGCGATATTTGGACCTCCATTATCTGTTTGATCATCTGGATCAAAGTGTGTGACCCAAAGCTATAATGCTGACAAACAGGTACAAATTATAATGTTCTGTCTGTTTGTCTGTCTGTCTGTCTGTCTGTCTCTGGTCGTCCGTCCGTCAGTGTGAGAATAATAAATGTTTTTTTGGCTGATTGTTTATAACTGCTAGAATTAAATGTTATAATGCACTCGCCTGATTGGCTGGTTTTGCTCGATCTGGGGCATGT
This sequence comes from Ictalurus punctatus, assembly GCF_001660625.3. Classification (NCBI taxonomy): domain Eukaryota; kingdom Metazoa; phylum Chordata; class Actinopteri; order Siluriformes; family Ictaluridae; genus Ictalurus; species Ictalurus punctatus. The sequence goes on along the minus strand of NC_030429.2, from coordinate 27,637,411 downwards.
TTTAGGGTCACAGCAATCATTTCCTCCACACTCTGGGGTTTTTGGTGTGTGTATTCAAAAATAAATATTCAATAGTTTAATCTTTTTTTTTTTTTTTACACTCTACTTACACTCAGGTGCCATTGCTGTTGATCCTGACAGTTTATTTGATTTCTTCATTTCTTCGATTTCATATTTAATTTATATATGTATGCAGTTGACCTTGTTTATCATTTATATTTTATTTAAAAAAAACACATATGGACTAAATCCTACCCCATCGATCCACTCTAACCACAAGGATGGTGCCACTTCAACCTCATTTTGCTCAATGAAATGGAGCACAACATGACGCAGATGAACCTGTTATCTCTAAACCTGTAAGAACTGAACAGGCTACACAGATACTAGTCCAGGCTCTTGTTATCTCTAAACTGGACTACTGCAACTCACTACTCTCGGGCCTCCCAGCAGCTCCATCAAACCCCTTCAGATGATTCAGAATGCTGCAGCGCGCCTCGTCTTCAACCAGTCCAAGAGAACCCATGTCACACCCCTCTTCATCTCCCTCCACTGGCTTCCTGTAGCTGCCCGCATCAAATTCAAGGCCTTGATGCTCACCTACAAGACCTTGTCTGGAACAGCGCCCCCTACCTCAACTCTCTCCTGAAGGCCTACATTCCCTCTCGTAATCTGCGATCGATTAGCAACCAACGCTTAGCAGTTCCAACTCAGTGTGGCACAAGGCACCTTTCAAGAACCTGCACACTAACTGTTCCTGAGTGGTGGAATGAACTTCCAATCTCAATCCAGACCACAGACTCTCTCACCATCTTCAAAACACATCTAAAGACCCACCTCTTCTGTCAACACCTAACCAACTCATAATAAAAAAAATAATAAATAAATAAATAAGCACTCTACTCTGTGCACTTTGCTTCTTCTGGAACCCAATTAAAGATCTTGTATGGTAGCACTATTTGTATTGTTCTCTGCTAGATATATCACTTTGCTTGTATTTTTCTCATTTGTAAGTCCCTTTGGATAAAAGCATCCGCTAAGTGAATAAATGTAAGTAAAGTTCATATAAATCTGTAATTTCAGCTTACAATACACAAATGAAATGAACACAATTATCTATTAAAAGATGACCATTGGCTACTTTCCTCATGCTTAAATGTCTTCTGATGTTTTTTCTTGTTGTACTCTAAACATCTAGGTTGTTTTTGGTCTTGTTTTCTACCTGCATGGTCTAGTTTTCAAAAGTGAATGGCACTGGAGAGCAAGTCACTAGACATTTTGCCACACCCTAGAAAGAATGAAGTATGGACAGCACGATTCTGATCCCATAGTTTTCCTCCACAGTGAATACCCTCCTCTGAAGTGACTTTCTGTCTAGGCAAAGCATTTGAGAATGCCTAATGTTAGACATGTTCCATACAGAATCACACGGTGTCATCAGATACGGCTGTAAATTTGTGTACACCTTGTATAACACTGTGTTGTCCACTTCTTCTGACACCACCTCGCAGCATTGTTCAGGGCTGAACACAAACACATTGTTTGGGCAATTGAATGACATCAACTTTTCCTTGTTTTCTACCTTCAACTTTGATGTTTCTCACAGACGATTTGCAACTTGTGCTAAAACATTTTTCCCAGAACAGACCAATTTCTTGCAGGTGCAGATGAACCTGTAAGTACCGAACAGGCTACACAGATACTAGTCCAGGCTCTTGTTATCTCTAAACTGGACTACTGCAACTCACTACCCTCGGGCCTCCCAGCAGCTCCATCAAACCCCTTCAGATGATTCAGAATGCTGCAGCACAACTCGTCTTCAACCAGTCCAAGAGAACTCATGTCACTCCCCTCGCCATCTCCCTCCACTGGCTTCCTGTATCCACCCGTATCAAATTCAAGGCCTTGTCTGGAACAGCATCCTCCTACCTCAACTCTCTCCTGAAGGCTTACATTCCCTCACGCAATCTGCGATCGATTAGCAACCGACGCTTAGTAGTACCTACTCAGTGTGGCTCAAAGTCCCTTTCCAGAACCATCACACTAACTGTTCAAAACCCATTGACTTCGGGATGATGGATGTCGAGTACACAGGAAAATTAAGTCGAGATCACGAGAAAACAAAGAAAAAAGTAATAATGCATGGCCGCTTAGGGCTTCCGTATAAAAGAGCAATTTTCCCTCGGTGAGTTTTCCCGACAGAGCGGTGTCTAGTAGAACAAATAACTAATCAAATCACAGTCCACAGATTTAGATAAACATAGATAAGAATTTAAAACTGAGCCTTAACTTGGAGTGGGAGAATATTTCTACTAATTCAGTATGATTTAAATAAAAGTTTGAGTTTAGGAGGCTCTGCTGTCAACCACCATTATGTCGTGTCTGAACACCAACGACTGCAGCGTTTACAGCCTACAGGTAACTTTTACTTTCTCTTTCTCATGAGGGTGAGGGAAGGAAAAATGCTAATTACATTGTTGGGTTTAGGAAAGAATTTGCACCGTGAATCTGTTCCTGTTTTTCCTCTTTAATGTTGACCTGATCTGTTTAATGTTTTTATCTTGACTTTGTCCTGTCTAGTTTACCCAGTTTGCTGATCACCTGACATTTTTACCTTTTTTTAACCTTGACTCTGTCTTAAGATTTAGAATTGTTTGTCAGTTTTGGGGGGTTTTTTTGTATTTGTTTTTTTTACATTGCAACACTTTGTGCACCTTCACTTTGTGACAGGGCCCGAGGCAAAATATAGGAATGGGGCCCTATTCAGTGTTTTAACATAGATATTTAAATTTTCAGCATACTTTATTTAGCATTAAATAAAGGCGATTGCCTTCCTTTGCCTAGTGCTAAGTCCGCCCCTGCCTAGAGTTCATTCTTATGCTAATCATCCTCAAGTGAATGTTTCATGAGCAGTTGATGGGGAAGTTGATTTGAGTTTTGAACAAGCAGGATAAACAGGGTGTCAGGTTCTGCAGGTTCTACAGGGTTTTTGTGATTTCCATAAACACCTGTATATCCACATGCTCATGTACCAATAAATCCTTCACTGCACAGATATGACTCAGATTTCCCTGTATTTACTGTGCAGATGATTAAAGCAGCTTACACACAAGACAATCAAATTCAACCCAGACACAGATTGGAGCTGTAGTAGCACCTCAGTGTTCTGCTTCTGTAATAAAGTTTTCATGATAATAATAATAAGAAGTAGAAGAAGAAGAAGAAGAAGGAGAAGAAGAACAGCTGGAACATCAGCTCAGGTCTTGTCTCCTCCTCTATCCTAAGTAGTAAACATTATTCACAAGTCCACTTCCTGTTTGCACAGTATATACAGTACATCTGTAAACTTCACATTGTGTGTTTATGTAAGGATATTTAGTCTTGAGTGTAAGATCTAATCAAATGTGTTTGCCTGTTAGTGTACCCTGACCCTGACCCTTGCTTTATGATTTCTTATCCTGGATTTGCCCTTTGACCTCACTGTGACCCTTTTGACCCTTGTGACCCTTTGTGGCCTAGCTTTCTGGGTTGTGTGTTATTGTGGAACTGGACACACACATGGAGCCTTAAACTGATGCTTACAGTAACATTATAAGTGTATTTTAGGGAACCTGAGGACACCGCAGAGATACAATTCACAATATAAAATCATGTAATACTAGTTATTGTAGTAAAACCTAAATGAAGGAAAAGGAATATAAAATCAACAATTATAAAATGAAATAAACAATAATAGAAAACTGTATGTTTATATGCAGTTGCAATCAAAATTATTCACCCCCCCATTGCAAAACTGACTTTCAGCTGAAATGAATAGATCAAACAAAAGCAGGTGAAATAGTTCAACACAACGAATGCTTCAAATGTTTTCCCCAAATTCAACTGAAAATGAAACTTATAATGATTTCTCCAGTTTCAAAATTATTCACCCCCTGAATAGAATCCCTCACAAATATACAGAGCAGGTGTTGTCTCAAACACACACCTCTCCACAACACCCCCAGACACAAAGGAGCCAGATTGATCATCTGAAAAAACTCCATAGGGTTACCCCCCTCACCACCCCTACAGACCTGTCAGTCAGGGAAGCACAGAGGGTCATAAATTATCACACACAACATTTTGATTGACAGTTTGACAGAAAGTGTATGATATAACTACTCACCTGATACTAATCAAGGGCTTCATCAGCTGCACCAGGTGTGCCTGAGTTGGAACACATGAAATACCTGAACTGGCCAGGGGCAGAAAATGTATGGAATACCTGGACAGGGCAGAAAAAGGAAGCTATCAATGACTGCAAGCAGATTTCTGAGAAGGCAGGTTGTGAAAAACCCTCCAGTGACTGCAAAAGACCTCTGCTCATGAGGAATGGGTTAAGATTCCTCAGGAACGCTGCCAGAAGTCGTGTCATCAGCAAACTTCACAATATGATTGCCCGGATATTTAGCCGAGCAGTCATATGTTAATAGCATGTACAGCAGGGGCTCAGGACACGTCCCTGAGGGAAGCCGGTTTTAAGGATGATAGGTGAACATGAGCTGCTGTGGACTTTAACAGTCTGTGGCCTGTTCGTTCAAAAGTCCAGGACCCAGTTTCAAAGTGAAGGTTTCAATCCAAAAGTCTTTCAGCACAGGACAGTGAGCAGGAACCAGCAGGATGGAAATGTGGTCAGAGCAGCCCAGGAGGGGGCGGGGCACCGCTCTGTATGCTTTCCGTCTGTTGGTATACACACAGTCCAGTATGTTGTTTCTCCTCACTCTGAGTAACATTAAGTCCATCTTGTTGTCAAGCGAGCAGACATTTCCAAAAAAAGTGATGGAAAAATGGATCTGTTATTAGCCTTTAGCCTGGCTACGAGGCCGGCCCGCTTACCCCTCTTCTGCCTTCGTGCACAACACTTCCTCCTTCCCCTTAGCTGGTGTGTACTGCTCAAAAGCCTTAATCTGCCTAACACTGTTTATTACTGGAATAAAGTTGGCTTGACGGTGGACGGTCGATATTCGCAGATTAAGGGACCGTCTCTAAAGTTACATACGACATGGGTATACACGTTTCTAACGTCAATAGCATTTGAATGGAATGACTTACAGTCACAAAACCACTGTTCATGAACGTCAGGTCTGATGCACACCTTTTTTTTTTTTTTTTTTTTTTAGATTTTTGATATTTAACCCTACAATGCATGAACCAAAAAAAAAAACTACACGAATGCATAAAGGGGGTCAAAATGATCCGTACTGGATTGAATGGTTTTCTTAAAAAAAAAAAAAAAAATCGATGTCCTATTAATGAAATAATTAAAAGAACTGATGATATGTGAATGTTTTAATATTTCAAACATGTTTATTTGTTTTCTTTTAAATTTATTCATGTACATGTTTAGATTGCAGATGGGAGCCAAAGAAATGAAAAATTATTTACAGCATTTCCAGATAAAAATCTATACTTTATACCATAGTCTAAATAACAGGTGTTTTTGTACAATAAATAAATGACCTGAGGCTTTCAGAAGTTCCTCTGCCATTGTCAATCACAGATGTTCCATGTGCTCCTTGGATGAGTTTAGAGTCAAATGGCAAGGGATATTTGGAAAAGCACCAACAAATTATTTTTCCATCTACATAAGACAAGATAAGTTTTTTTTTTTTTTTTTTTATTGTCCAGGGGAGATTGTTTCACCACAGCAGCCATACATACAAACAAACAAAACACACACATCTAAATCCATAAATCATATTCAATACACTATTTACATAATCTACATTGAACAAACATTGAAGAGCCTGAGCCTCCACATAAAGTACAGTTTGCTCTGACCTTCCTCTGTGTAGCCTCAATTTACCCGCTCCATTCTGGTTTGTTGTCTAGATACACTCCAGGGTTCTTACAAGACTGAACCAAATCAACATTCTGCTCCACAAATTTATAAGAACTGTCAGAGTTTATTATAAGAACTTGTTTTTCTTTATGTCGTACAATTTAATGAGGAAATCCAACCTGCATGACAAACACTCCACAGCTGTACCAGTCCTGTTGTGTGGAATGGGACATTTATCCTCCATTCCATGTTATGTCCAACCAGTCACATTTACTGAGACAGTTTCTTCTCATCTTGAACAGAACATTCTTCATGTAAATAAGCTATTTATTTGTTAGTTCTTTATAAAAAATAGATTTTTAACAACAATAAATGTTGCTGTGAATCTTTATTTATGAGACCCACTTTGTTAGTCAATTTAAATGAATGTTCTGCATTGTGCTCTCTGTTCTCTTTACAGTCCATATAAATATAATTATCTTATTAGAAAGACAACATTATGCATTTTGCTTTAGTGCATAAAACACAAAATGTGTGAAAACAAGTGTGTTAAGTGAATCAAAATGATTGACAGGATAACATTAAGCATTAAAACATTATTGCCTACTAATTTCCTATATATGTAGTATCTGGTAATTATTGTCTTTACATATCTCACTCACTTTACACTTAATGATTGTGAATTGCTTGCTACGTATAGTAAAAGGTAAGAGGTAACATTATTGTAAGGATTTTTACAGTGTTTAAAAAAACCTTATGAGAAGACTAGTATACTTACACAATGTCAAAGACTCGAAGCCTGTCATTTTATTCTAACGAAAATAATCATTAATGATCCAGAGATCTGAAAGATCTATGACAAGTCTCTGGAACACCAACAGGAGGGACAGAACATACTTTTTTCAAAATATTTCTACATTTTACATTTCCTCCGTTTACACTTGACATTTTGTCTTATTGTGGATTGATGAACAGGTGTTTAGAAATACTTTTCAGCCTTTTCCAGCTTTGTGCATCTCTAATGTGTCTTTTACAGTCCTGTGAACGTCGATGGGATGGAGGCATGGTTCACACTGTTACGGCCCAGTCTAGGTTAGGCCGCACAGAGTAACCAGCTCGGGATTCAATGGAATTTGACCTTTTAAATAAGGAAAGCCAGGAATAACAACACAAACAGGGTTGTTCAACAGAAGTTGTGGCATATTGTAGCACACAATTATATACACATACAACTATACAAAGAACCAAACAAAACTTCAGGGTGGGCCAAGGCCAAAATAATAAACAAAAGAATTATTTTTTTTAGGTAGCTAGCTTACCTAAAAGGAAGCTAACAAGGAAAATACAAAGATACTTCCCTAACTACCTAAGCCAAAAACAGAGACAAAAGGGACAACCAAACGCAATGTCAAAAAACAGGCAAAGGTTTAAAAAGAAGAAAAAAAAACACACCACAACAACAACAACAACAACAACAACAACAACAACAACAACAACACAGCAGTCAGACTACAAGCAGCACAAACACACTCTCTAAACCACCACCTGTAACCACGTCCAACATCCCACACCATTCTCACTCCTCTTCCTCTTTAAATATGGCCACCATTTAGTGATGTCATCCTGGGAGGCGGGATCAAGGCATGCTAGGGCAGGCTGAAAGTCTGGGAGGAAGTTCGGACCTGCACACAAAACATGTCACAGCACACAAAAACTTCCCGTCCCAAGATAGCGGGTTGTAACAACACTAATCAGCTGTTCTCAAGAAGAACAGATTTGTCAGTAACTGGAATTTGTGTCTTTATTTAAAGGGTAAAGCACCTGTACACCCCACACCTCCAATCTCATCTCCTCAATTTAAACACCTGACTCCAGTTAGCTTTTGGAGAAGTTGTTAGTGCAGGGGTTCACTTACTTTTTCCAGCCTGCACAGTGAATTATTACTCAGTATGCTCGATAAACTCCTGAAAACTACTACTACATGTGTGTTATTAGTTTAATCAAACTGTGTTTGTCTATAATTCTGACTCAGATAAAGATCAGATCACAGTATATCAGTAATCAGTGCACAAACCCTGGTAACTCCAAAGGGTTCACAAACTTTGTCTCTCTATACACATGACAATAAACTTAACTCTGCTATTTAAATATTTATCTGCTGAAGAAGTGATCAGCTGATCATCTTGAGTGAGAAGTGTCAGAGAGAAGATAGTTTGTATATATTGTAACCGTAGTTTTGACAGGTATAGGTCAAAGGTCAAAAAGATACACATTCTAACTCTCTATATCTAGATCAAAGGTCATGATCATAAAAATATGAATAGTTATGTTAAATCTGGATCACATCCATTCGTGACCATATATGGTGCTGCCATGTGTGTTTTTCCGCCCCACACGTTGCGCACACCTGGTACATCTTTTCACATAGAATATGAAGCTCTCTGTGGTAGGACATAAAAATATATATAGTTTTGTTAAATCTGGTTCACATCCAAATCGTGACCATACCTGGTACGACCATTTGTTCCCCCCACCTCACCCCACCCCACCCCACACACACAGACACAAATTGCATAGTCATGTTTTTCTCACACTCTGTGGTAGGTCATCGACCATGTGTCGTGTCCCCCCCCACCCACACAGACAAAAGTTGCATACTCATGTTTTTCCTCTTCACATAGAATATGAAACTCTCTGTGGTAGGACATAAAAATATATATAGTTTTGTTGAATCTGGTTCACATCCAAATCGTGACCATACCTGGTACGGCCATGTGTATCCCACATCCAAGCAAAAATATCACACACACACACACCCACACACACACACACACACACACAAACACACACACACACAAACACACACGTGCATGTACAGACAAACGCATGCATACGAACCTGCTTATAAAAGTCGAGCATCCCTCTAGGTTTTATAATACTCTGTACTTAGAAAAACGTGTGCGATCTTACAACATGGCTGATGTTTGTCCTAACGCGCCGAAAAAAGCTCACCCTTTTTTGGGAAGAATAGAAAAAATGTTAGAACATGAAAAGATTCAATATTGGGTAATGTCAAACGGATGTACAGCCGGGGTTTTTTTCGATGCAGAAAAAGGAACCGTTTTGCTTTTCAAGTTCTCGGTCCCGGGAACACACGATCTTTTCCTTTCACGTAGAATATGAAGCACTCCGAGTCAGGCCTAGGTCAAAAGGTCAACAACGTAAAACACCCGTTCTGATGCATTCCCGAGCACAAACACCCCCCCCCCACACACACACACACACACTCGAATGCATACGAACCTGTTTATAAAGTCGAGCACTTCGAAAGTTTTAACATCGGAAAAGGTTCGACCGAATTTCCAGAGTCAGTTCTTCACTACTTCGAAAGTTTGAACATCGGCAAAGTTCAACAGAATTTCCAGACCCCATGGATTTCTTGGCAGGTAAAAATTTGTATTTTATTCAATTAATAGTTAAATATAAATTGAAATACAATGTTTATGTAATTATCCAGTAGGCAATGATATTGATATAAACTTAGAACTAATCATTCTGAGTACAAAAATCATCATCCTTATCTGGTCATTATGTAATCTGGTACGATACTTTATCTAAATTGTAAATATTCATTACATTTATATTACAGTGCAAGACCGAGTTAAGCTCATCTGATTCTAGTGTATAGGTAATTAAAATTTGTCTCTTAGATCTATGTAGTGATCTAAAATGAGAATGTTAAGTTATTAAAAGTATGTTTTACTGTTTTATAGACAGCTTGGTGATTATTTCTGATGATGAGATTCCCGAAACAACCACTCAGGACCTTTTGAATCTGAGTTCCACACGTAAGTCAAAACATAAAATTGTGAATGTTTCATGCTGTAAAAGTCCTTCATACGTGAATATAACATTGTTTGTATCATATTCAGAAGTTGAGGGAAACGTGTCTAACAGGAGATTACGACGGAGATATTTCAGGTGAGTTGTTGTATATTTACCTTCTATTTACACAGCACAAAAAAATAAATAAATAAATAAATAAAATAAATAAAAGCTCTTTCACATGTTCTGTGACTTATAGATACGAGTGCTACAATAGAAGACCAAGAGGAAATCATCTCGGAAACCGACATTCAACAAGACATCGAACTACAACAGATCTGCGCAGTGTGGCGTGAATTCTTCGAAGCAAAGACTGATTTATTGGAAAACTTTGGACAGATTGATTATACACTTGAATCTGGTCGAGGTACAGATTTTATCCCTTTACTGTACAGCACGCTTGAAAATGTGAATAGATGTCTCTCAGTGAGCATAAAGTTGATTAGAAAATTGTATGATAGATATGGCGCAGAAACGACTGAAATGCAGTTCGGATATGGAGACTAAAAAAAAGAGAACCGAAAATTCTCCATTATCGCATGATTTCTTTTATGACGGAAACCAGAGTTTTTCAAATGATTCGCACACACCCCTGAACCCATATTTAACTGAAGCGATCAACAGGCTGAACGAAAGTTTAATAACGTCACACCAAGTCGTTAGTGAGAGACCTAATCAGAGTCCAAATCACGTCATATCAAACACAACGGTGACACCGAATGATATATTTTCTGAATTAAATCAATGTCTGTTAGAGTTACATAATAACCTAAATGAACACGGTCATTCAGTACAAATAAACCCTGATCTAATCGATGCAGTCAATCAGTTGAATGAAAATTTAAGATCGTCAGAACAGAACAATACTCAAAATGAAAACCCCAGACGAATTTCCAGTCAAACTGTATCAAGTACGCCGGTCACGTCGCACGACATATTTTTCGAATTAAATCAATGTCTGTTAGAGTTACAAAATAACCTAATCGAACAAAGAGAATCTTTGCAGATAAATCCATGTTTAATAGACGTGGTGAATCAAATCAATGAAAATATGTCATTATCTCCCGTTCAGAATATCGTCTCGACTCCAGAAAACGCTCAGGAACCTAGTCCGTTATCTTCTCATGATATGATACACGAACTTAATCAAAGTCTTATGAGGATAAATGACGGTCTTGTTAACTTAATCGAAAACCCTGACAATATTGCACAAAATTCGGAAAACGATAATGAACGCAACCGCCCAATGGAAAACATACACTCACCTAATACCCAAGATTCTCAAATGGAAAACACACATTCGCCCGATACCCAAGATTCTCAGATGGAAAACTCGCCCGATATCCAAGTAGAGCAAGAGGGTGATGGATTAGATCCTAATATTAGAATAATTAATTGGGAAAGATTCAACAACACTGAGATTAGGAGAAGAGTGAATTTTTCTTCTATCGCGAACGTTGACAGCTTTGCAGATTTTTATAATGATGTTTTAGAGATTTTAAACAACGCGATTGAAATCGCTAACAATTTAATTTCTGCCAAGGATGTAGTCACCGTTGAAATTAGAGGTGATACGGTCAATGTTTCTTCACGCGTTCAAATAGACAATGGTGTCATCGATTTATGTTCTTTTCTGACCATGCTCGAAAATGCAATTCAGAGTAAACGTGAAATTTATACTGATAATACCCTTGAAACAGTCGTCCAAATCGTCCGACCACCTCGGGGTGGTGGAAATAGAAGGAAAATAGGCCATATATTCAAATCAGAAACCCTGCAGAAGAAAATGCAGCATCTATACATTTTTCACAACAGAGACAACATGTGCTTCGCCTTGTGTGTTAGCCAACTTTTGAATCGTGAAACAAATGATTTTGAAACCGAACAAATCGCTAGACAATTACAACACGATGTGGGATTATCCGTAAACACCGCGGTCAGCTTCGCTGACGTACCGAGATTTGAGAGACATTTGAATTGCAAAATCGTAATCGTACACTGTTCTGCTAGCAAAGCTGGATACTCTTTCTTTCAAACTAGCAAGACTCCCCACGAAAAAAACATTTACTTGTTTTTACATGACAACCACTATTACGGGGTTAAAAGTATCAACGGACTTTTAGGAACGAGTCATGTTTGTCATTTCTGCCATTCGGGGTTTGACGTTTTATGGAAACATAAATGTGCTTATAGCTGCAACGTTTGTCACGACCCTGATTGTTACAAACACCCTAAGAATGTTACTAAATGTCCAGAGTGTCAGAGACTGTGTAGCTCCCAATACTGTTTCGAGAGGCATAAAGCAAAGATTCAATCGCACAAAGGCGAATATTCTATGTGTGAAACGGGATTCTACTGCAGTAAATGTAAACGTGTGATAAGGGATAAACCTTCTAATCGAGAGAATCACGTATGTGCCCATTCGAAATGCATACTCTGTGGCCAAAAACTCGATGAGGAGATCGAGCATAGATGTTTTATACAGAGGGCCAGGAAAGAAAGCGAAAATACGGATTATGTGTTTTACGATTTCGAGACTAGGCAGGAAACAGGAACACATGTAGCTAATTTCATATGCTGTATTGATTTTAAGGGAGAGGAGTGGGTAGCTGAAGGGGATGATTGCGTCAGTGCCTTCTTTAAGAAGTTTCGGTGTAATGCATACCACGGATACAAGTTTATAGCCCATAACGCTAGAGGGTTCGATTCATACCTTCTGTTAAACCATTTAGTGAAAGAAGGAATCACACCCGAAATCATAGCGCAAGGCGGTAAAATTTTGTGTTTCATCGATACCGTCAGTCCTACATTGATAGTCTATCGTTCTTACCCATGAAATTGAGTAGCATCCCAAAAGCCATGGGTTTTTCGGAAAGCATGAAAGGCTATTTTCCCCATTTCTGGAACACCGTAGAACATCAGGATTACGTAGGGCCGTATCCTGACCCTAAGTTTTACGGTGTAGATGGCATGATGCCTAAGGATAGAGAAGAATTCTTTAAGTGGTACAGAACGGTTTCTGACAAAGTTTTTGATTTCAAGAAAGAGATGGCGGAATACTGTGTGAACGATGTAGAAATTTTGAGAAAGGGGTGTATAGCTTTCAGACAAGAAATTCTGGATAGTACAAAGGTCGATCCTTTTAAATGCATAACGATCGCATCAGTGTGCATGAAAATCTTTAGAACCAACTTCCTGCGTAAAGACACTTTAGCTATTCCGCCTCTTGATAATTACATCACCACTCAGAAATCTTTCTCAACACCTTCCATATAATGGCTCGAATATGTTTCAAAAACGCAAAACCTACCCATTCGCCACGCGTTGAACGAAGGTGAAGTCAGGTTCGGTAACTATTACGTAGATGGTTACTGTGAGGAAGGGGAAAACCGTAAGGTTTTTGAGTTTCTTGGATGTTTTTATCACGGCTGTGAAAAGTGTTTTCCCTCAATGACCCCGCATCCTCTTACCAAATCAAACGCAACCTTCGGAGATATCCGTCAAAAATCGATGGAGAGAATTAAGAATTTGCAAGACACTCTCAATTTGCAAGTCACTCTGATGTGGGAACACGAGTGGAATGAAATGAAGAAAAACGACAATCTCGTGCAAATTTTCTAAAAGACTTTGACTTTCCTGAGCGTTTAAACCCTCGAGATGCTCTTTACGGCGTTCGAACAAACGCGTTAAACTTGCATTATGTAGCTCAACCCGGTGAGAGAATCGATTATTTCGACTTTACATCGCTTTACCCATTCGTAAATAAGACAAAGACATACCCGATCGATCACCCTATCATCATTTATCGTGACTTTCAACCTCTGAAATATTACTTTGGTATCATTAGAGCAAAGGTATTACCACCTAGGGGTCTGTGGGCACCTGTTCTACCATTTCGTGTAAAAAGCAAACTCCTCTTTCCTCTATGTAGAACGTGTGCCGAACATCAGTTAAAACATTGCGATCATACGGCTCAGGAGAGAGCTCTTACCGGAACATGGGCATCTATCGAAATTGAGAAAGCCGTCGAAAAAGGTTACAAAATTCTAAAAGTGTTTGAAGTGTGGCACGTTCCTAAAAGGTCTGATAAGCTTTTTACGAGATATATTAAAATGTTCCTCAAGACCAAACAGGAAAGTTCAGGTTATCCGTCCTGGATCGTTGATGAATCATCTAAACGTGAGTACATTCGCAAATATGAGGAGAACGAAGGGATTACGTTGGATCCGAAATTTATCACTGTTAATCCTGCCAAAAGATCCGTGGCTAAACTCGCACTAAACTCGTTGTGGGGTAAGATGTGTCAAAGACCAGACAGATCTAACACGACCTTAATTTGAGATCCTGCCGAGTTTTTACAGTTCATGTTCTCCGATATTTATAATGTGAGTCAGTTCTCTTTTTTGAATGAGGAGGTGGCTATGGTACAGTGGCGTTACGCAGACGAGAGACTGATTAAACCGCTGAACGCTAATGTATTCATCGGCATTTTCACTACAGCGTACGCTAGGCTTGAGCTGTACAATTTGATGGATCGATTGGATCAGCGTTGTTTGTACACAGACACCGATAGCGTCATTTTTAAAAGTAAGGAAGGTGACTGGATGCCGCCCTTAAGCGATTACTTGGGTGGACTTACCAGCGAACTAGATGATGGCGATCAAATCGTGGAATTTGTAAGCACAGGTCCTAAAACCTACGGTTACAAAACCATGAAAGGAAAAACAACCATGAAAGCTAAAGGCATTACTTTAAATTGTATCAATTCTGAAATTGTTAATTTGAAATCACTAACAGAACTGGTGGACGAGCGAGTGAAAAATCCGGATCATACAGGTCATCTCGTAACCACGCATAACCAAATCATGAGAGATAAAAAGGGGTTTCATTTGAGAAACAAATCACAGTTGAAAAGGTTCAGGGTTGTGTACGATAAGCGTGTTTTATTATCTGATTTTACAACTCTCCCTTACGGATATTAAGACTATTCTTGTATATATGTGTGTATAGTTTCTGTTGATGTGTTTTGTAATGGAAAATATGAACTTGACTGCTTTTGACGCTAGGATGCAACTTCCCTTTTCATGTATCGTATGTGGACCGAGTAATAGTGGAAAATCTTTTTTTATCAAAATGCTGTTGGAAAACTGTAAAGAGGCAATGTCGGTTGTTCCGGAAAACATTGTCTGGTGTTATACGTGTTGGCAGCCTTTGTACGATAAATTATTGACCAGAATAAAAATACATTTTCTTCAAGGAATCCCTGATTCTTTGTGTGATGACGAACTATTTCCTCCAAATAAAAAAAACTTGTTGGTAATCGATGACTTGATGGAAACCGCCAGTAAAAATGACGAAGTAGAAAAGGCTTTTACAAAATACACCCACCACAGAAATCTGAGCGTCATCTACCTCGTTCAAAACTTGTTTTTTCAAGGAAAGACCAGTAGAACAATCAACCTGAACACCAACTACATGGTTCTTTTTAAAAACCCTAGAGATAAATTACAGATCAGCATACTGGCTCGTCAAATGTATCCGGGTAACAGCAAGTATTTTTTAGAATGCTTTCTCGACGCCGTCTCTAGACCTTACCGGTATTTATTTGTTGACCTGAAAGCACAAACGCCAGAAGAACTTCGTCTCCGTTCAGGGTTGTTTCCGAGGGAGAAACCGGTTGTGTATGTTCCGAAGAAGAAGAAAAAACTTTAAAGTATCGACACCAAATGTCTGAGCGATTGAAAAAAACCCTCCCGTTGCTGAATTCATTACACAGGTCTCCATCCCGAAGGAGAAAGGATATATTACGCGATGCGCCCACAGATCTCATCCTGAGCATATGTGAACTAGCTTTAAACGTGCTCAGGGGAAACATACCACTGACGACAAAACAGTATCGGGTTTTAAAAAAACAAAAAAAATGGATCAAACTATTTGCTGATAAAAGAGCGTCCGTTGAAAGAAAAAGGAAAGTTATTAATCAATCCGGAGGATTTCTTCTGCCTTTGCTCAGTGTAGCCATTCCTTTTATAAGCAGCTTAATCGCGTCCCGCAACAATTAACATGGAGACTGCTGAGAAAATGTATTTAGTCCCTCAACATCAGATCGATAAACTTAGAAACATCACCGCGGAGAAGGAATCCATAAGAAAGACTGTTGAAAACAACTTGGACGATGCAATACGTGGTATTTTATCAAGGACTGATCTGAATGATTACGATAAGGCGAAACTCTACGCGTCTGTGCTGCAAAATTTTTTAAACTTGGTTAAAATAGGAGAGCAGGAAACCGCCCAATTGACCCTGTCTCTACCTAAAATATCGGAAAGCAAAACGGAAGCAGCGGTGACCGAACCACCCAAAGACGAGATCGTGCAAGAGGTCCTCGCTAACATTTCTGCGAGAAACAAAAGAAACGCTTCGTACGTTATGGAAAAACTTTTAAAAGCCGGGGCTGCGTGGAACGATAGCGGTGAATTTATTTTTAAAGGAAACACTATCAAAGGATCTCACATGGTGGATTTGCTAAAAAATCTCACGGCCCCTCATCGAGTATCCGACAATCGGAGGCCTTTAGGTTGGAAAGAGTTCTTACAGACAGTAGCCAACCTAAATATACCCTTTTCAGCAATACCTAATGGCGGTGTTCGACGCAAAATATCTGACATAAAAAGATCTAAAGATATCTCTCATCTTATTTCCCCACCTAAAAGCAAAGACTACGATTCCGAACCAGTTTTCAAATCCCCCGTTTTTAACCGTACTGACTGGTTTGATTTTTGAAAAGGACGAGGGACAAAGCATGTTATGTTATGTTACCCTTTATTTCAATAAAATAACTTTTGTTTAACATTTTTCTTGTGAAGCGTCGTCATTTAACATTCCACTACATATGCAAATGAAACATATCTAGAGAGTTAACACATTGTACACATGTAATTGAATGCTTTTTATTTACTCTAGGGTACATTTTTTTAACGAATGACACAACAGTGTTATCATTTCTAATTAAATCTTTGCTATACATAGACATAATACGGTTAAATGAATAACCTTTAGCTTTGTGACACAGAAAAAACACACAGTGTTGCCCGCAGCAAACAGACGTAAAGTTTTGAACTTGTACAGGGTTATATTTTATTTTGCAACAGTTCTTTGTCAAAAAATAACGAATCGATCGAGGAAAGAGTTCGTAGTCTGGAGGGTTTCCGTAAGAGTCAAAAAATTCTCCTGTGTTTTCGTCATTAAGGCATAACGCTAGCCAGTGCTCACCCGGCATGTGTCTTGGATGTGTGTTTACGATGAATAAAGCTGGAAACTTTCTCAGAGTACTTGTAGGTAGCTCGTCACAGACCATCACGCCATGAAATATTTTATCTATTTCAGGACAACTTCTCATAACCTCCGTTAGTTCTCTGGTATCCATGAGTTACTGGTAATCGATGAGCACGTTTCTTCGATTGTTTATTTCTAGAATGCTGTCAAAACTGGCGTACACTATTAGATTCACCGTGATCGGAAGTGGTTGACGAAATCTGAGTTCCAATCGCATATTGCCCGATTTTATTAATGACAAATGTTGCCCACAGTCATCATCGGGATTCAGGTTGAAAGCGAATAAAGTATATCCGTTCAGGTACTCTTCTCTGTTTATCGACAATGCCTGATCTTTCAGCTGCTTTCCTGATGCTAAAATTAAAGAATGGAATTCACGGACCACGTTACCGGACTGAAAAACAGGCTGAAACGGCTTTGCGGGATATTGCGTACCATCTACGTACAGCACGATAAACTCTGCATCGTAATGTTTAAAATTAAAAAGGGTTTTTATTGTACGACCCGCTGAAGGCGTCGTTGTCAACCATCCCGAAGATAATGGTTTTAGGTAAGGGACCGAGGAAAAGGTTCTCTTGTGAACAAATGCGGCTCCCTGCAGCTAGACTGAAGGTCTTCAAACGGACTCTTTCGATCG
The DNA here is from genome assembly GCF_001660625.3 of Ictalurus punctatus. Classification (NCBI taxonomy): domain Eukaryota; kingdom Metazoa; phylum Chordata; class Actinopteri; order Siluriformes; family Ictaluridae; genus Ictalurus; species Ictalurus punctatus. Next base: position 27,619,733 of record NC_030429.2, on the reverse strand, counting down.
GATACTTGGCTGTGGCGGTGAGAAGTGCTTGTCCGTGACCGATTTTTACAGACGGTGAGACGGTTACTTTCTTCACAAAAAGAGAAGCGTTGAGTATTTTCAGATTGAAATTTGCATTTCCTTCCTTCATCAAACAGAATTCAGCTTTGCTGCAAACCATTTTAATCCTCAAATCGATCCCGTTCAGTAAAAGTTTATCCTGAAAAAATATATCCGAGTGAATGTGTCCAATCAGCTCGAAGGTGTTGCTTTCAGCTCTGAAACTGGCCCTTTTTTTGAGGCCTTCGTTTCGTCCGTCCGGGTCTGTGGCGTCCATATGCCCCGCTGTGTCTTTGTAGAATAGCCCGGTGCAAAATTGTGTTTCCAGTGTATCTTTTCCATAGTTGATAAGACTTTCAAAGGTGGCTCGGTATGGGTATGTACTGCTAGATTGAGAAATAAGACGATCCCCGAGCATGACATCCACTTGTGAAAAAAGTGAGGCTACGGGGTAGTTAACGACCCCAACCTTTGCATCATTAGCTATATTGGAACCGTCGGGGTTCACGATTTTACAGGTCAGATGCAAAAAAGTGTTGTTCAAGTCGAGGTAATGCTCCCCGTTTCCAGCCACATAGAACTCCAGGGGCCCGTTGTCCGTAAGAGCGGAAAGTGGTGGTATTTCGACATAAGTGTACTTTTCAATACTCTTTTGGGTAAAAGGTAATGTGAAAATATCCAATTCTGTCTTGGTACACTCTGAGGATAGACTGTGTAAGAACGCCATGATGTTAGAAAATGTTCCGCCGATTTCTCTTGTGAGAGATGTAAGGGTGCCTGTTGCCTCTCTGCTTGGTCTTTTTCACACTGATCTTGATTTTAGTAACCTCACGTCTTTTATTAGGAACCACATGTCGACGCCCTGGGAGCCTTTTAGATTTTTTACGCGCAGTCAACACAAGCCCCGATCCGTCTTGATTCTGAGCTTGTGTCTTGCTCATAATGTTGTTGAATACGTCACTTACGAACCCTTTAGCAGCTGTTTTTAAATGAGGCTTTGCAATAGCAAAACCCCTTTTGAGGAACGGAACCGCCATTCTAAAAGACCCTTGAACAGTCCTCCTAGCCCCGACCCATACATGGTGGGGGCGCCTTGAAACCCAGGAAGACCATTTCCAGCCTGGTGGACATAATAATCCACATAGGTCTGCGGATGAACGTAGCCCCTATCCATCATTTTACACACGGAACGAATGTTTAGCGGGTCTAAAGTGTAGTTTAGCAATAAATTTCCCGTAACTAAAAGGTATAGGCTTGTTCTGATCCGTTTTGACTTCGATTACTATATCGGTAATGTGGTTCTTGGTGAGAGGTACGTAATGCAACTTATCATAAGTAATTGTGACGACTTTGTTGTTTTCACCCGTTATATGTACGCATCTCAGTAACGGAGCAAAACTGTCACCAACTCGTTGATACTCGATAACGTCTGTATATACATACATCGTATAAAAGCCTGCGTGAATATCAGAGGGGTTAGGCGCTTCTGGTTCTCGGGCCGTTATCGGAACACCGGGGTTCATACCGAGCATATATGCTAAGTTTCCATTAGCTTTGAACGCAAAATGTTTTTGGGATAAGATGCGTATTTTATTTTTCATAGGGTTATAGAATAGCTCTATTCCGAGCTCCATTTTCTTTAAGTTGTTGTTGATTTCACTAACCACTTCATCGATATTTTTATAATATCCTGGAGTGATATTAAAGTTACTGTTTAGTGTTCTCTTTCCATCCCTCTGAATAATATGACACATACTGTCTTCCTCCGTTAACGAGTACCAACTCTGGATATATTGAACCTCTGCGAGCGATACTTCCCATATTCCGTTCAAATCGATTGATTTGGCGAATTTAGTAGTGTAATGCGAGATCTTATTATTAGGGTAAATATCCAAAGACGTGTTGCTTGGAAGGGTCACAAAGAAACCACACTCTTCCATGGTTTAATGAGTATAGTTTTCAGTTTTGTTCACGGTGATACTTTTGTTATGTTAACTACGTCTTCGACCGGAACCCACAAATTAAATTTATCGGGCCAACCCACCCATTTCACCAGGCAGATTTTTTTCTGGTTTCGGGTCTTTTCAGACAAGATTTTCTCAATTTTAAACGTCTTGTCCTTACCGATAATGATCTTTTGTAGCTCGGGTTCATAAAATGTTCCGTCAATTTTTTCACCATCATAGTCTCGTAATTTATACACTGGGGGATCTCTCGGTATCCGTACGGAGATTGTAAAATATTCATCCGTAAAGTTTTGCTCGTATCCTTTCTCAAACTGTCTTTTTAAACGAGAAATTCTAACGATATCACCAACTTTAAACTTGAAATTTAGTTTCTTTAATTTAGGTGTGAACAGTCCGTAGAGGGGTTTAAATACTCTGAAGGAATTGGATTCGTTGACCTCGGCAGGTTTCATTTTGATGCTGGAATGGTAATTGTGATTGTACGCTTGAATCAAATCCTGAACTATGTCGATGTATTTTCTCGTGTTAAAAGCGGTAAAATATCTCCACATCCTGGTCTTTAGCGTTCTGTTGAACCTTTCACACACTGATGCTTTTTGCCCCGTACCCGTAGCAAAGTGAATAATGTCATGTTTTTTCATTAATGTTTGAAAATTTTTGTTAAACTCCTTCCCTTGATCAGTTTGTAGTTTTCTGGGGACCCTACCTTCATTTAGAATGGAATCAAAAGCTTTAGTTACTTCGATTCCGGTCTTGTTTCGTAACACACGTACCCAGGCATATTTGGATAAAATATCTATACACGTGATCATAAATTTCGCATTGTCGTTACTCTCTGACAAGTTGCTCATATCGACTAAATCAGCTTGCCATTGTTCATCGATGTTCTTCACAAAAACCTTGTTTCTTTTAAACTTTGTAGATACTGGTTTATGTCGACTGTATGCATCCTGCTCTGATAACCAGTTTTTTATTTCAGCATCATTAGCTCTTTTACCTATTTTCTCAACAATAGCTCTTTGCAAACTCTCAACACCACCGTACGAACCAGGTTCTGACGGTGTATAATATATATTCTTCATCAATCGTTCAGTCATTTCGAGTGTCAAGGCAAGAATGATCAAATACCAGTGTAGAATAAGCATTTATCTCAGAACACGTGAGTAAGGTATTACATATTCAATCAAAGTAACATTTTCCATTCTAAACACACGCAGGTTTAGATACATGTTTAGTTTACATTCAATTGATTCAGCAATACATATAAAAAAAAAACTTGTTACACACCTATGTGTTAAGGACACACGCTATTTACGAATGTCTTCAGCATTTTTGTTTTAATCGGCTTCAGGCTTTTCTCGCAGTCAGAATAGACATGGCTTGTTTTGAACTTTCCCATGTATGTGATGGTTCAGCAGGTTCCAGAGATGAGTGAAAGTTCCAGTAATCTACGACGTCTTCGCACACTTGCTCGTTGAAAACGTCTTTGGTTTTCTCCTTGACCTCGTTCAGCACGGTTTTGATGTGAGGCTCGTCTCGCCATTCACACAACGATGATTCAGCGATGCCTTGAATTTTTTCCAGTGTGTTTGATTCCACACAGTTTCAGACCTCTTGCCAACGTGTATTTGAACCATGGTTTAAACAGTTTTTTCAGCAATCGGTAGGTGTTTAGGTGTAGATAGTACTCTTCAGGATCGAACAAACACGCGTGTTGGAGTTGACTCGGATGATCGATCGCGCAGCCGTGACAGTTGTCCTTCAGATCTTGTTGGATAACTCTGTCCACCAGTTCCCCCGTAACAGCACGTATGATGGTTAGCACAGTGTTGGTTATACACCCGTCGGCTTCATCGTTCGTTGTCAGATAGGTCAGATTTCTTTTTCCTAGGCTTTCACCGTCTTCAAAACCCGAACTGGTCACATCATCATCATCATCATCATCATCAGCAGCAGCATACAGGGTTGCATCAGAGGTGTAGAAAACGGGGTTGATTTCACAAGACATATTGCTGGTTGACGTTCAGAATACTTTGGCTCGATATGTAATCAGACTCATTTATATAGCGTGTGGGAGGAGTCTTGGGGAGGTGGAGTTTCTGATCAAGAATAGTATATTGACGATCTCAGAATAAGACTTCTTCTAGCCTTTTTTTTATTTGCATCATTTCTTTGTCTCTTCCAGTTTTTTGGAATAATTCATCGATTTGCCGGAAGTAGCGTTGCAGATCGTGCCAGCTGGTTCGATCATACCTCACTTCACAATTCTCTTTGTTATCAGGGGCGTTGTCACCGGTTAATACAGCAGCACAGTGCAGTGAAACTTGGTTCTTGGAGAAATTTTTTGCTCTGATACAGTATTTGCATTGAAGAGACGTACTGTTCCATTTACGTCTGTACGCATCTGGGGAAAAGAAATCCATTCTAACAATGTAGTCAAAATCCTTGCACCATTTTCTGAACTTTTTCCAGTCACCTTTGTTAAAAGTTACGTTCTCTGTAGCACGGCTCCAGTGGATGTGTCCCGGGACCGAGAACTTGAAAAGCAAAACGGTTCCTTTTTCTGCATCGAAAAAAAACCCCGGCTGTACATCCGTTTGACATTACCCAATATTGAATCTTTTCATGTTCTAACATTTTTTCTATTCTTCCCAAAAAAGGGTGAGCTTTTTTCGGCGCGTTAGGACAAACATCAGCCATGTTGTAAGATCGCACACGTTGTTCTAAGTACAGAGTATTATAAAGCCTAGAGGGATGCTCGACTTTTATAAGCAGGTTCGTATGCATGCGTTTGTCTGTACATGCACGTGTGTGTTTGTGTGTGTGTGTGTGTGTGTGTGGGTGTGTGTGTGTGTGTGTGTGTGGGTGTGTGTGTGTGATATTTTTGTTTGGATGTGGGATACACATGGCCGTACCAGGTATGGTCACGATTTGGATGTGAACCAGATTTAACAAAACTATATATATTTTTATGTCCTACCACAGAGAGTTTCATATTCTATGTGAAAAGATGTACCAGGTGTGCGCAACGTGTGGGGCGGAAAAACACACATGGCAGCACCATATATGGTCACGAATGGATGTGATCCAGATTTAACATAACTATTCATATTTTTATGATCATGACCTTTGATCTAGATATAGAGAGTTAGAATGTGTATCTTTTTGACCTTTGACCTATACCTGTCAAAACTACGGTTACAATATATACAAACTATCTCTCTCTATCCTCAAGTGAATGTTTCATGAACAGTTGATAGGGAAGTTGATTTGAGTTTTGAACAAGCAGGATAAACAGGTTCTACAGGTTCTACAGGGTTTTTGTGATTTCCATAAACACCTGCATATCCACATGCTCATGTACAAATAAATCCTTCACTGTACAGATATGACTCATATTTCCCTTTATTTACTTTGCAGATGATTAAAGCAGCTTACACACAAGACACAATCAAATTCGACCCAAACACAGATTGGAGCTGTAGTAGCACCTCAGTGTTCTGCTTCTGTAATAAAGTTTTCATAATAATAATAATAATAAGATGAAGAAGAAGGAAGAGAAGAACAGCTGGAACATCAGCTCAGGTCTTGTCTCCTCCTCTGTCCTAAGTATTAAACATTATTCACTAGTCCACTTCCTGTTTGCACAGTATATACAGTACATCTGTAAACTTCACATTGTGTGTTTATGTAAGGATATTTAGTTCTTGAGTGTAAGATCTAATCAAATGTGTTTGCCTGTTAGTGTACCCTGACCCTTACCTTGCTTTATGATTTCTTATCCTGGATTTTCCCTTTGACCTTACTGTGACACTTGTGACCCTTTGTGCCCTAGCTTTCTGGGTTGTGTGTTATTGTGGAACTGGACACACACATGGAGCCTTAAACTGATGCTTACAGTAACATAAGTGTATTTTAGGGAACCTGAGGACACCGCAGAGATACAATTCACAATATAAAATCATGTAATACTAGTTATTGAAGGAAAACCTAAATGAAGGAAAAGGAATATAAAATCAACAATTATAAAATGAAATAAACAATAATAGAAAACTGTATGTTTATATGCAGTTGCAATCCAAATTATTCACCCCCCATTGCAAATCAGGTTTATTGCCAAAATTTACAGACTTTCAGCTGAAATGAACAAATCAAACAAAAGCAGTTGAAATAGTTCAACACAACGAATGCTTCAAGTGTTTTCCACAAATTCAACTGAAAATGCAACTTATAATGATTTCTCCAGTCTCAAAATTATTCACCCCCCTGAATAGAATCCCTCACAAATATACAGAACAGGTGTTGTCTCAAACACACCTGATACTAATCAAGGGCTTCATCAGCTGCAGCAGGTGTGCCTGAGCTGGAACACATGAAATACCTGAACTGGCTAGGGGTAGAAAATGTATGGAATACCTGGATGGGGCAGAAAAAGAAGCAATCAATGGCTGCAAGCAGATTTCTGAGAAGGCAGGTTGAGAAAAACCCTCCAGTGACCGCAAAAGACCTCTGCTCATGAGGAATGGGTTAAGATTCCTCAGGAACGCTGACAGAAGTCGTGTCATCAGTAAACTTCACAATATGATTGCCCGGATATTTAGCCGAGCAGTCATATGTCAATAGCATGTACAGCAGGGGGCTCAGGACACATCCCTGAGGGGAGCCGGTTTTAAGGATGGTAGGTGAACATGAGATGCCGTGGACTTTAACAGTCTGTGGCCTGTTCGTTCAAAAGTCCAGGACCCAGTTTCAAAGTGAAGGTTTCAATCCAAAAGTCTTTCAGCACAGGACGGTGAGCAGGAACCAGCAGGATGGAAATATTTCAGAGAAGCCCAGGAGGGGGCGGGGCACCGCTCTGTATGCTTTCCGTCTGTTGGTATACACACAGTCCACTATGTTGTTTCCCCTTACTCTAAGTAACATTAAGTCCATCTTGTTGTCAAGCGAGCAGACATTTCCAGAAAAAGTGTTGGGAAAATGGATCTGTTATTAGCCTTTAGCCTGGCTACGAGGCCAGCCTGCTTACCTCTCTTCTGCATTCGTGCACAACACTTCCTCCTTCCCCTTAGCTGGTGTGTACTGCTCAAAAGCCTTAATCTAAAAGCCTAACACTGTTTATTACTGGAATAAAGTTGGCTTGACGTTGGACGGTCGATACTGGCAGATTAAGGACTGTCTCTAAAGTTACATATGACATGGGTATACACGTTTCTAACGTCAATAGCATTTGAATGGAATGACTTACAGTCACAAAACCACTGTTCATGAACGTGTCAGGTCTGATGCACACCTTTTTAAAAAATTTTTTCTTTAGATTTTTGATATTTAACCCTACAATGCATGAACCAAAAAAACCTACACAAATGCATAAAGGGGGTCAAAATGACCCGTACTGGATTGAATGGTTTTCTTCAAAAAATAGATGTCCTATTAATGAAATAATTAAAAGAACTGATGATATGTGAAAGTTTTAATATTCCAAACATGTTTATTTGTTTTCTTTTAATTTACTTATGTAGATGTTTAGATTGTGGATGGGAGCCAAAGAAATGAAAAATTATTTACAGCATTTCCAGTCAACCTTTTGAACCGTGTTGAACTGCTTCTCTGACATGGAAAGACGTGCCACATGGAACAATCATTGCTATATTTCCCACTCAAAATGTTTTTGCACCACCACCCATTACAAAAGTTACAACATGTGTGGTTTTTCTGTGATAAAAATCTATACTTTATACCATAGTCTAAATAACAGGTGTTTTTGTACAATAAATAAATGACCTGAGGCTTTCAGAAGTTCCGCTGCCATTGTCAATCGCAGATGTTCCATGTGCTCCTTGGATGAGTTTAGAGTCAAATGGCAAGGGATATTTGGAAAAGCACCAACAAATTATTTTGCCATCTACATAAGACAAGATAAGTTCATGTTTTTTTTTATTGTCCAGGGGAGATTGTTTCACCACAGCAGCCATACATACAAACAAACAAAACACACACATCTAAATCCATAAATCATATTCAATACACTATTTACATAATCTACATTGAAGAGCCTGAGCCTCCACATAAAGTACAGTTTGCTCTGACCTTCCTCTGTGTAGCCTCAATTTACCCGCTCCATTCTGGTTTGTTGTCTAGGTACACTCCAGGGGTCTTACAAGACTGAACTAAATCAACATTCTGCTCCACAAATTTATAAGAACTGTCAGAGTTTATTATAAGAACTTGTTTTTCTTTATGTCGTACAATTTAATGAGGAAATCCAACCTGCATGACAAACACTCCACAGCTGTACCAGTCCTGTTGTGTGGAATGGGACATTTATCCTCCATTCCATGTTATGTCCACCCAGTCACATTTACTGAGACAGTTTCTTCTCATCTTGAACAGAACATTCTTCATGTAAATAACCTATTTATTTGTTAGTTCTTTGTTGAGTCTAAATGTACAGAAAGGTGACAAATCAACTGCTTCTTTCTTACAGTGAAGGGTTCGTTTCCCAGCTCAGAGGGTATTTTCCCCATCACACCCCCACTCTTCTACCCTATATTGCCTTGTCATTTCTCTACTATCCCTACCCCAATAAAGCAAAAAAAGCCTCCCAAACCAATAAAAACACATTCTTGTGATTTAAACTACTTTAAGGTTCATCTTTTTAACCATATGTTTACCAAATATTATTACAAAATTCAAACAAATGTTGTGAATCTTTAAGAGACCCATTGTGATAGTCAATTTAAATGAATGTTCTGCATTGTGCTCTCGGTTCTCTTTACAGGCCATATACATATAATGATCTTATTAGAAAGACAACATTATCCATTTTGCTTTAGTGAATAAAACACAAAATGAGTGAAAACACGTGTTAAGTGAATCAAAATGATTGACAGGATAACATTAAGCTTTAAAACATTATTGCCTACTAAGTTCCTATAGATGTAGTATATGATAATTATTGTTTTTACATATCTCACTCACTTTACACTTAATGATTGTGAATTGCTTGCTACTTATAGTAAAAGGTAAGAGGTAACATTATTGTAAGGATTTCAGAGTGTTTAAAAAAAAAACCTTACGAGAAGACTAGTATACTTACACAATGTCAAAGACTCAAAGCCTGTCATTTTATTCTTACAAAAATAATCATTAATGATCCAGAGATCTGAAAGATATATGACAAGTCTCTGGAACACCAACAGGAGGGGTAGAACATACTTTTTCAAAATACACTTCTACATTTCCTCCGTTTATACTTGAAATTTTGTCTTATTGTGGATTGATGAACACCCAGGTGTTTAGAAATGCTTTTCAGCCTTTTCCAGCTTTGTGCATCTCTATAATGTGTCTTTTACAGTCCTGTGAACGTTGATGGGATGGAGTCTAGGTTAGGCCGCACAGAGTAACCAGCTCAGGATTCAATGGAATTTAACCTTTTAAATAAGGAAAGCCAGGAATAACACCACAAACAGGGTTGTTCAACAAAAGTTGTGGTATATTGTAACACAATTATATACATACAACTATACAAAGAACCAAACAAACTTCAGGGTGGGCCAAGGCCAAAATAATGGAGTTGTTTTGTTAGGTAGCTAGCTTACTCAAAAGGAAAATAGCAAAGAAAATACAAAGATACTTCCCTAACTACCTAAGCCAAAAACAGAGAAAAAGGACCCTCTCCCAAAAGAAATGGCAGCCAGACCCCTACTGCGGGTGAACCAAGTGCAAAATTGTCACGAATCGTGGTCGATCCAGAAGCAAGTGCAGATAACATTTATTGAAACAGACGTACTAGGAAACAAAGACACTAAGACAACGTGGAATAACACTGTGGCATGAAACAAACAACCAGAGTCTAGGACAACGAAAAACTAGCAAACAGTGCAGACAAGGACTACACACACACACACACAAACAAAAACGTGAATCAGGTGCAGGTGGTCATGTGACAGCTAGTGCAGTGGCTGATGGGAAGTAGAGTCCAGAGTTTCTTGATACGTGACAGAACCCTCCCCCAAGGGCGCTACTCCCGGAGCGCCCAAACTTATACATCCATCTGGTGGTCCTGGACCCCTGGAAAAAAGTCCCCAGCAAAACCAGGAGGCCAGGCGGCTTCCACAACGGCACAGGGAGGCTGAGATGTCCTCGGCAGAGCATGAAAAAGGGGCGACATCCTCCACGGGACAGGAGAGGTGAGCGATGTTGTCCATGAGACTCCAGGGGGGACCGAGGTTCTCCGCAAGGCCAGGGAGAGGAACGACGTCCTCCGTGGAGCAGGAAGGGGGAGCGACACTCAGAGAAGCAAAGAAAAGTAGCGACGACCTCGGCCGAGCAGGGAGGCGGAGCGACGACCTCGGCCGAGCAGGGAGGCGGAGCGACGACCTCGGCCGAGCAGGGAGGCGGAGCGACGACCTCGGCCGAGCAGGGAGGCGGAGCGACGACCTCGGCCGAGCAGGGAGGCGGAGCGACGACCTCGGCCGAGCAGGGAGGCGGAGCGACGACCTGGGCCGAGCAGGGAGGCGGAGCGACGACCTCGGCCGAGCAGGGAGGCGGAGCGACGACCTGGGCCGAGCAGGGAGGCGGAGCGACGACCTGGGCCGAGCAGGGAGGCGGAGCGACGACCTCGGCCGAGCAGGGAGGCGGAGCGACGACCTGGGCCGAGCAGGGAGGCGGAGCGACGACCTGGGCCGAGCAGGGAGGCGGAGCGACGACCTGGGCCGAGCAGGGAGGCGGAGCGACGACCTGGGCCGAGCAGGGAGGCGGAGCGACGACCTGGGCCGAGCAGGGAGGCGGAGCGACGACCTCGGCCGAGCAGGGAGGCGGAGCGACGACCTCGGCCGAGCAGGGAGGCGGAGCGACGACCTCGGCCGAGCAGGGAGGCGGAGCGACGCCCTCGGCCGAGCAGGGAGGCGGAGCGACGACCTCGGCCGAGCAGGGAGGCGGAGCGACGACCTGGGCCGAGCAGGGAGGCGGAGCGACGACCTGGGCCGAGCAGGGAGGCGGAGCGACGACCTGGGCCGAGCAGGGAGGCGGAGCGACGACCTGGGCCGAGCAGGGAGGCGGAGCGACGACCTCGGCCGAGCAGGGAGGCGGAGCGACGACCTCGGCCGAGCAGGGAGGCGGAGCGACGACCTCGGCCGAGCAGGGAGGCGGAGCGACGACCTCGGCCGAGCAGGGAGGCGGAGCGACGACCTCGGCCGAGCAGGGAGGCAGGGCGAGAGCCACAATAGGGGAGGGAGGGTGGGAGTTGGCCTCAGCCCCGACCACAAATTCCCCCTCCTGTCAGCATGTCATGGCATAGTCCTTTATGAACACCGGGTGTGGCCTGGTGCATGGTCTGTCCAGCTGCAGCAGGTCTAGCATGCGGTTACTCTGAGCGAGCAGTTCATCTGTCCTTCTTCCCTGCTCCAGTAGTCCTATATACACCACTCCACATATGCTGCAAACCAGGCATCCATCGTGGTGATCTGCTGCTTCTGATAGTAGGTCTTTCATTCCTTCACGAATCATGGTCGATCCAAAAGCAGGTGCAGATAATAACATTTATTGAAACAGATATACTAGGAAACTAAGACACCGTGGAATAACACTGTGGCATGAAACAAAACACCGAGCCATAAACAACCAGCGTCTAGGACAACGAAAGACCAGCAAACAGTGCAGACAAGGACTCTATATACACATGAGTGCTCATTAACAAAACGTGAATCAGGTGCAGGTGGTCATGTGACAGCTAGTGCAGTGCAGTGGCTGATGGGAAGTGGAGTCCAGAGTTTCTTGATACGTCACAAAAATATATATATATATACAAATGGTGGATAGAATGCACATAAACGGGTACAGGGACAACCAAACTCAATGTCAAAAACCAGGCAAAAAAAAAAAAAAAAAAGGATAAAGCACCTGTACACCCCACACCTCCAATCTCATCTCCTCAATTTAAACACCTGACTCCAATTAGCTTTTGGAGAAGTTGTTAGTGCAGGGGTTCACTTACTTTTTCCAGCCTGCACTGTGAGTTATTACTCAGTATGCTCGATAAACTCCTGAAAACTACTACTACATGTGTGTTATTAGTTTAGTCAAACTGTGTTTGTCTATAATTCTGACTCAGATAAAGATCAGATCACAGTATATCAGTAATCAGTGCACAAACCCTGGTAACTCCAAAGGGTTCACAAACTTTGTCTCTCTATACACAAGACAATAAACTTGATTCTGCTATTTAAATATTTATCTGCTGAGAAGTGATCAGCTGATCATCTTGAGTGAGAAGTGTCTGTTCAATAAACCTTTTATACTAACAATTCAAGAAATGCACTGTCTCCTTAGTCTTCAATTTAATTTCACTTTTCCATCAGGGGGAAATCTCCAAAATAAATAAGCGGGGGTGGGGGGTGGGGGGATTAAGTTATATGATGCAACACTAAACAAATATATAAATACACATAAAGACAGCATCAGTCAGATTAAATAAAGTATTGTTACTGACCTGTAAAGTTCAGGACATTTCCTGCTGAGATACTACAGTGACGTAAGTAGACTAGAGAGGGTGTGGATTAAAAAAAAAAAAAAAGTCGACTCTCTTCTCCACCCAAACAGAATGAATGAAACGAAACTAAAAGAATCGACTTCCTTGTGTTAGATTTGACTTTTATAGACTTCTAGTTTATGAATAATGTAATACAACGGAATGTGTTTAATTTAATTAAATACTCTTTAACTCATCATGAGGAATAATTACATCATACAAAAAACAATAAAAGAGTATAGTAGGTTATAGAGGGAGTAGTTATAGAGGTTATAGAGGAAGTGGTTATAGAGGGAGTAGTTATAAGGGGTGTAAGACTGTAAACACGACGCTCCGCCTTCACCAGTATACAGCCTCGGGTTCTGCAGTGACGTAGGCATTTCTGGACAAGCTCTGATCGAGTGAATTCAGGTAAAACTGTTTTATTATTAAATTCTTATCCAGCTTCTATTAGGTGTTTTATACTTTAGAAAAAGTATCTTTTTGAAGGGTGATACTCAACGTTTAACAAAACAACACGTTTAATAGCTCTAACAGGAGTCTCTTACTGGTTTAATCTGATCTTCTATATACACTGTGGTGTTGAGGCTGTTCCTGTTAAGGGTCACAGAGGATCATCAGTGTGATCCGTATATTTAATTTGGCACAGAGTTTTCACCAGAGTCCTGATTCAACACCTGAACACTTCAACATCTGATCACCTCACAGCACTGAGAGTGGCACTGTAACCCGGCCGCTTCTCCGACAGCGGGATCCTCACCTCTGGACCATGTGTTAGTCTAGATCTGTTTCTTTACAGTGTAGAAACCACATCTTTAAACTTCCACATAGACTGCTACTAAATTTTAATACTGAAAAATGTCAATATTTAACTTTATCTGGGAAAATAAATGTCACCATTTTAATAAAGTTATATCTCGAGTATAAATTCCCCACACAGTTCATCAAAATGAAATGATTATGGTGAAATGATTAAGGTGATGTGTAGATATTATCTTCAGGTCATTTTAAGGCTTGAGTGTGAATGAAGAAAGCTGATAAAATACTGTTAATTAAAATAACACACGACTCTGAATTTAAATAAATAATAATTCACGACCACAAAAATGTAAATTAGACCAAATACATTACTCACAGCGTGTATTTTAACTGGTGCTTATGCGCGTCCATGGAAGTTACAGACTTCACTATAATAAAAACTGTCATTCATTTCCTGCTTACACAACTGCACTCTCTGACCATGTAGTGTTAGCACAGTTATAGAAGACATTTATTTATAATTCTACTATCCGTGGTCATGAGGACGGGCTTACTTCTGAGTCTGGATCCTGTTTTTCCTCACCACCATCACCTCTGTCTGCTCATTAAATAAATTCATACATTTAAAATCTATATCCTGAAGTTATATATTTCTGTGAAGCTGCTTTGGGACAATGTCCACTGTTAAAAGCGTTATACAAATAAAACTGAACTGAATTGAATTATAGTTGTTGACTAGTGTCTAGTGTAATAACTTCCCAGCAAAGCCAGAGGTGACTGGTAACTAGAGTGAGCAAATCATTAACACGTGCAATAAATCCAAATCCTTTTTGTCTTGTACATGGTCTTTCTTTATTTTTTCCAGAAATTATTAAATTACATAATCCATCATGAACATGTTTACACCAAGATCCACAAACGGTCAAGAAACTGTGTCTCTCCCCATTCCCAATCACCTGACTTACTACACAGGTGCTTAATGTATCCCCTTGAGTCAACTGCCACTCAGCGGTCAATAATAATATTGCAACAGGAATTGCTCCAACATCTGGTGTGTGTAAATATTGTTTTAAAAAAGCTTCTTTGACCAAGATTTGGTGTAGTGTAATGTAGTTTAGGCTGCCAGGGACACTAGGAATAGTGTGTGTGTGTGTGTGTGTGTGTGTGTGTGTGTGTGTGTGTGTTGATACATGCTGTTTTTACTGTAGGCATATTCTACAGAATATTCAATTCTCAAACAGGAAATGCTCATTTTAAATAGGTGGAGTTCATGTGTATTTGTTATAAGGGCATATTTTAATTTGTACATTTTGTATATAAAAAACACTTCACTGTAGAAATCATTGCCAGTAAACATCCAATGAACTGCATTTCAACATAAATTGAACATACTGTAAGGACTGTCTGAACAGAAAACTTAACTAGCTGTGCAGTGTTTATTTTATACAATATATATTATTTAAAATATGGGTGTCAATAATTATGGAATACATAAAAGGAAAATTTTCAGCAGTTTCTCCATCTGTATCTTTAGAGTACATTCAGTTTGACAGTAAAAAGTGTTTGGAAATATTTGGAAGGTGTTATGAGCCAGCATGATGTAACTATGGTTTAAACAGTTGTAGATAAATTTGACCAACACAGGGTTTTAAAAAAATTATTTTTTTTTTAATCACAGTGAACACTCGCTGCTTGTTTTGGGGTTTGATATCCTACAGACCTACAGTATTAAGTAGGAGAGGTTTTTTTTATTGTTTTATTTTTTTAGATTATTATGATGATGATGATGATGATAATAACAATAATAATAATAATAATAATAATAATAATAATAATAATATTATTATTATTATTATTATTATTATTATTATTATTACTATTATTATTATTGTTGTTGTTGTTACCTTAAACAATTGTTTACTGTAGAGAAATAAATAGATAAATAGTTATATATATAGAGAAAATAGTTATTACTATTAACTGTATTTTGTTATTCATACTATAAGATTAAATACATTAGCTATAAATGTGAAACCTAATTAGAACCTCAAATATGTATTCATAGCATCAGTTACAATGGTGTGTGTATATGTGTGTGTGTGTATATATATATATATATATATATATATATATATATATATATATATATATATATATATATATATATATATATATTAGAGAGATTAATATTATAAATTTAGATATATGGATTATATATAAATTAAATTTGAAGGATATTTGCTGCGTGCTCCATAGGGGAAACTTGAGAAAAGCCCATTGGAGGAGATGATGGTGATTATCATGTGAAAGTATTGATGTATTTGACGCTGTGGAACTGGTGGTGATTTACAAGGATATGACTTTATCTGTCCTATTGGAATCTGAAATTAAATATTACAGTATATTGTATAAGTAATATAGCATAAATAAATAAAAAGAGAAATGATTGATATAAACCAATAAGCACTCTGTTACCTTTTGATATTCAAATATATTTCTCTTTTCACACCTTCCTTTCCTTGTTTTAGAAAATGTTCACACGCTCCTCCAGACACTCTCGGGGCATCATGACCTCCTTTTATTCCATCTGCATCGTCTTGGGTACCGTGTGTGTGAGTAAGTAACTTTTTGTTATAAAATAGATGAAATAAAGCTCTTAACATAAGATCATTGTCTAAAAGGTGAGAAAGTAATCTAGATTTTAATTTTCCCATCTCAGACCCCCTCTCTGCAGTACCTGAGTTCACTGTATCTGGACATGTGGGGTCTACAGCTGTCCTGCCGTGTGAACTGCAGACTGAAGTCACTGGAACACCGTATATTACCTGGCACATCTTATCTGAGACTGTGTTTGAGAGAGTCGGTGAGGAGACCTATCAGGGTGAGGGATATGAGGGGCGTGTGGACGTTCCTGAGGAAGAGCTGCGTAAGGGGAACTGTTCCTTGGTGTTGCGCAATCTGACAACTACTGATGCAGCTGACTACTTGAGCGCCCAGATACACACAGAGACAGAAACAGTAGAGATCAGCCGTGTTCATCTCTCCGTCGAAGGTAAGTGAGTGAGACTCAGTAGATCACACACTGACCATCACACACATCAGAAATCAAAGCTGGACATGAGGGAGAATTGGAAAGGCACTAAGTTTACAGTTAGAGATGCACCGAATGTTCGGTAACCGAAATTATTCGGCCGAAAATAGCGAAAAAAGCATTTCCGGTGTTCAGCTGAATAATTGAAAAGGCCGAATAAATTTGACTGAACAGTGATGTGTTTGATGACGCGACAAGTAGCCTAGCAACCAGAGTGAGACGCGCGAATGTCACGACCTCGATGAGGGGGCGCGCACGTGCACGAGCTACGTGTTCTTCGGATGTTTACTTTTTTGTTTCTGTCACGTCGCGAGACCTAAAGGAGTAGAGTACGGAAGCAGGTAAAGACGTATTTATTTAAGGACAGGCAGACAAATCCACATCTTAATCCAAAAAACTTAGTCAAGACAAGCAAAGGGACTAAATGAACTGATCTATAGTTTAAACTAACTAAATCTATCAAGGAACAGAACATTAACATCGTATCTAACTCTACTATATCTACTCTAATACTCGGCGAGGTGTACAGGGGCGCGAGCGGTACATATCCCCAATATAATCAGCCCTATAGAACCCAATAGAACCAGTTCCTGCACTCTTTTAATGCACTTTTTAATGCACTTTTAGTTGTAGGCTACAGAGTGTTCCATTCTTTCAGCAGTCAGTTATAGGCCCAACATCGGCTATTCAAGGGGCTCAAAGATGACCACATCAAAATATTATTTTAATCTTTTATTTATTTAAAGTTATATTGTGCCTTGTTGGTAGCCTGTGCCTGCTGGAATGAAAAAAAAAATGTTCAGTGTTAAATAAATATTTTCAAATTGTAGTTTTTGTAATTGATTTTTGCTTTGAAAAGCAAGACAAAATAGTAAAAAGCACATTTTGACTATTTAATTTATTCAATGGTGAAAAAATGGCAAAATAAATGGTAAAAAACGTGTTCGGCTTCGGCCAAGAATTTTCATTTCGGTGCATCCCTACTTACTGTATAACAAAAGCGGTTCATATGGGGCAATTTAATGATCTCAGTGTTTTAACTACTAGTTGAGGACTTCTGCACTGAACAGCTAATTACAAAGCTCTTTATGTGTGTGTGTTAGATTGAGCCAGGAGAACACACAACACCTGTCCATCTTTTTTGTTTCATCACACACTTGTAGAAGCATCACAACTTTACATCTAAATCATTTTCATTACACGAATGTGCAGTAGATTTTTAAATCAGAACGTCTTTACCCCAGACAGCAGGAACAGTGGAGCTGAAATCATTCTCTTGGTTATTTGTACAATGTATTACCTATGAAATACTATTTAAGTGATATTCATTGTCAAAATATTCAGTTGACATTATTCTAAAATATTTGATCATTTATTATAATCACATATTATAGTGTTACTAATATGAAAGCTTTTATTTTAGTGGAGAGGGTAAGTTAATAAGGCATGTTAAAGCAGTACTGGAGTTAAAGGTAAGACTGAGAATGTAAACACTGAGCTACATTAGTAGTGACCTGACCTACATGTGTCCCTGATCTACAGGTACAAAGTAAAAAAAAAAAAAAACAATAAAAATTAACAGAAGAAAAAATGTCCCCTGAACTCACCTGGTTCAAGTTCAAGAGTGAGAAAACATCCGGAATGGTTTCAAACTATACTGTTTATTTCTCACAAACAGCCTCTCAATGGAAAATAGAAACAATAAAAACTGGCTAAAACATACTTTCTAACTGCTCAACAGATCCTCGAATTCACTTGCAACCACGAGAGAAAATGTCTTCCCCTGACTCTGCAACAGCTGACCTGTGTGGAGGCGTGGTCAGGACAAAAACTTAATTATTTTAATCCATTTAACTTAAAATTATTCACATTGAAATATGTCTACAAATTAGTAGAATCTATTTAATTTTTAGAAATGCACTCAAACTTAAATAATTTAAGTATGTTGTAATTAAATTAAGTAGATATGAATCTGGGCTAACAGTGCAGGAGAACACACAACACCCGTCCATCTTTTTTGTTTCATCACACACTTGTAGAAGCATCACAACTTTACATCTAAATCATTTTCATTACACGAATGTGCAGTAGATTTTTAAATCAGAACGCAGACTGAAGTCAATGGAACACCGCATATTATCTGGCACATCGAAACTGAGACTGTTTGAGCGATGCGGTGAGGAGATCTATCAGGGTGAAGGATTTGAGAAGCGTGTGGACGTTCCTGAGGAAGATAAGCGTAAGAGGAACTGTTCCATGGTGTTGCAGAGTAAGGGTGAAAAGAAGAAAGAAAAGAAAGAAAGTAATCTAGATTTTAATTTTCCCATCTCAGACCCCCTCTCTGCAGTACCTGAGCTCCCTGTATCTGGACATGTGGGGTCTACAGCTGTCCTGCCGTGTGAACTGCAGACTGAAGTCACTGGAACACCGTATGTTATCTGGAAGATCAAATCTGAGACTGTGTTTGAGCGACGCGGTGAGGAGACCTATCAGGGTGAGGGATATGAGGGGCGTGTGGACGTTCCTGAGGAAGAGCTGCATAAGGGGAACTGTTCCTTGGTGTTGCGCAATCTGACACATACTGATGCAGCTGTCTACAGGAGCTACAAGATACACACAGAGACAAATGGCAAGACAGAAACAGTAGAGATCAGCCGTGTTTATCTCTCAGTCGAAGGTAAGTGAGTGAGTCTCAGTAGATCACACACTGACCATCACACACATCAGAAATCAAAGCTGGACATGAGGGAGAATTGGAAAGACACTAAGTTTACAGTTAGAGATGCACCGAATGTTCGGCAACCGAAATTATTCGGCCGAAAATAGTGAAAAAAAAAAAGCATTTCCGGTGTTCGGCTGAATAAGTGAAAAGGCCGAATAAATTTGACTGAACAGTGACGTGTTTGATGACGCGACCAAGTAGCCTAGCAACCAGAGTGAGACGCGCGAATGTCACGACCTCGATGAGGGGGCGCGCGCGTGCACGAGCTACGTGCTCTTCGGATGTTTACTTTTT
Source organism: Ictalurus punctatus (assembly GCF_001660625.3). Taxonomy (NCBI): domain Eukaryota; kingdom Metazoa; phylum Chordata; class Actinopteri; order Siluriformes; family Ictaluridae; genus Ictalurus; species Ictalurus punctatus. The sequence continues at coordinate 27,600,333 of NC_030429.2, read as the reverse complement.
TGTTTCTGTCACGTCGCGAGACGTAAAGGAGTAGAGTACGGAAGCAGGTAAAGACGTATTTATTTAAGGACAGGCAGACAAATCCACATCTTAATCCAAAAAACTTAGTCAAGACAAGCAAAGGGACGAAATGAACTGATCTATAGTTTAAACTAACTAAATCTATCAAGGAACAGAAAATTAACATCGTATCTAACTCTACTATATCTACTCTAATACTCGGCGAGGTGTACAGGGCGCGAGCGGTACATATCCCCAATATAATCAGCCCTATAGAACCCAATAGAACCAGTTCCTGCACTCTTTTAATGCACTTTTTAATGCACTTTTAGTTGTAGTCTACAGAGTGTTCCATTCTTTCAGCAGTCAGTTACAGGCCCAACATCGGCTATTCAAGGGGCTCAAAGATGACCACATCACAATATTTATATTTTACTCTTTTATTTATTTAAAGTTATATCATGCCTTGTTGGTAGCCTGTGCCTGCTGGAATGAAAAAAATGTTCAGTGTTAAATAAATATTTTCAAATTGTAGTTTTTGAAATTGATTTTTGCTTTGAAAAACAAGACAAAATAGTAAAAAGCACATTTTGATTATTTAATTTATGCAATGGTGAAAAAAAGTCAAAATAAATGGTAAAAAATGTGTTCAGTTTCGGCTTCGGCCAAGAATTTTCATTTCAGTGCATCCCTACTTACTGTATAACAAAAGCGGTTCATATGGGGCAGTTTAATGATCTCAGTGTTTTAACTACTAGTTGAGGACTTCTGCACTGAACAGCTAATTACAAAGCTCTTTATGTGTGTGTGTTAGATTGAGCCAGGAGAACACACAACACCTGTCCATCTTTTTTGTTTCATCACACACTTGTAGAAGCATCACAACTTTACATCTAAATCATTTTCATTACACGAATGTGCAGTAGATTTTTAAATCAGAACGTCTTTACCCCAGACAGCAGGAACAGTGGAGCTGAAATCATTCTCTTGGTTATTTGTACAATGTATTACCTATGAAATACTATTTAAGTGATATTCATTGTCAAAATATTCAGTTGACATTATTCTAAAATATTTGATCATTTATTATAATCACATATTATAGTGTTACTAATATGAAAGCTTTTATTTTAGTGCAGAGGGTGAGTTAATAAGGCATGTTAAAACAGTACTGGAGTTAAAGGTAAGACTGAGAATGTAAACACTGAGCTACATTAGTAGTGACCTGACCTACATGTGTCCCTGATCTACAGGTACAAAGTAAAACACTTTAGCATCATTGAGAAGAGTTCACACAGAAGAGCTGTGATTGTACCAAGATGATCAAATGATTTTTCTCTTACAGAAAAACAGAAAGAAGAGCGTGAAGCTGAAAAGGAAGTTCCCAGAGGTGAGATATACTTGTGTATGTAATTATCTGTAAAGCAGATTTAATTTCTTATACAACCAGTAACATTCATTCCATTTATTTCAGTATGTTACGTTCACTGGACTTTTTTACTCCCTAATGAATTCTGTCCTTCATTTTTTTGTTATTTTTGTTTTTAATTTTCTAACTTGGTGTCACGAATCGTGAACGGAGGCAGAAGCAATTGCGGTTAAGAGCTTTATTAAAGAGAGATATGCAGATAAATACAAATCGTAAAACAGAGAAGTAATCAGAAACAGTCACCGGGTCGGGCGATCGTCAAACAGGCATAAACGGGGCGAGGCAGAAATCGAAGTCGCAGTCACTGGAAACGGGTTCAAAACAGGAAACATGAAACTATGAAACTATGACTGGGAACTGGGAGCGGAAAACACCAGCGTGGTCTAAGAGAACTAATCTAACGTTAAACTAAATTAATCTATCGAGGTACGTAACGTTAACTATCTACTATCGAACTATAATACTCCGACAAGTGTACTGGGAGGCGAGGGGTATATATCCCGAACATAATCAGTGTTAAGTGCTGACATCTGAAAAAAATGTTCATTTTGGAAGCACTGGAGTAATAAGCAGATGTTTTGGCTGTAAGAGACTAAAATGGTGTAAAGTTTAAAAAGTACACTATAATGTCTAATTGTTTGATATTACTCAACGTTAAATGATATTCATATTATGATATTTTAACTGGAAAAGTTACATTTATGGGTAATTTTAATATGGTGATATGTCACTGCTACAGTTACTGATTATTATTGAGTACACATTAGAAAATTGATGTGTTGTTTGTAAACAAGTACAAACCAGTTTTACCATCCCATTACCTACTTATTACTTATTATTTAAAACAACAACAAAAAAACATGTTCTCGAGCTTATAATCTTATAATTCTGGCATCCCTGTAGCATTATTTACTCAAAACATGAAACACTGGGTTATTAACAGTTAATAATTATATGAGAGCATCTGTAATAGCACTCTAGTTATTTCATGATAACAGATGTTAAGTGTTCATTTTGTTACAGTAGAGAAAAATATTTTTGCTTATAAATAAAACATCCGTATTTCATTATTGGAAAAATGGACAAAATGTGATGTGTAATGTTTAACTGTGTTGTGATTTCATAAATGTGATTATACAGTACATAAAGACATTTGTTGAATAAGTCATATAATTGTGATTATAGGTGGGGTGACTGTTAGGATAAACAAGAGCTGTAGTAGTTTTTGCTCGACCTGTATTTTATAACACAATTGTTCATCTGATCTTTCTTTCCTTTATCCGGGGTTTGGTCAGGAGTAGGAGTAGGAGCAGCTGGGACTATTGCAGTGATTGCAGTGATTGCAGTGATTGCAGTGATTGTTGCTGTGCTGTACCGGTATAAAAGAAGAAGAAAGCGTGAGTAGCACCGTATGATTAGAGGAGGACGCTGTGTTTACCACAAAGCTGTTACATGGTGTTTAATTCTTTAGCAGAATTAAACCAGAGGGCTGCTACAGAAGCAAAATTAAACATAACTTTGTGTCACTTTGACAGTTTTTAAGGATGTTTAAATTTTTGTACAAGACTGATGTGATTTATTCTCACAAAGAAATCCATGTAAATGTTTACAAGGAATAAAATGACAGCTTCTGCATTGCTTTCACATACAGATCATTTTCTCAGTAAATTAACTAGACTTAACCCATTATTAAGATTCTGAAGTGAGTTCACTTGGGATTTTTTTTTCTGCAGAAAACTGCAGAAACCCTGATCCTCCACACACCTACTCGCTGCCTAATACACAAATAAATCCTGCAAACACAAGTCCAGGTGAGAATCATTGCTGTTTTAAACCTTGCAAATGTTCTTTAACCACTAAACTTAACTTTATGTTTCAGATGAAAATCCTAATGATCAAGGAGAACATCTCCTGCTGACCACATCACCGGACGGTCATGGTGAGTATCAGATGGAAACACTAACACACAAGATGTTATCTGAAAGTGCTTTTTAACCCAAACAGCATCATCCTCAATAACTATCTAATTCATCCTTGTTTTCTTATTAGCCCTAAACTTGAGGATGTATTTGTTTTCATTTCTATTTAACAAACATTATAATAAATGACACTGCAATTACAAAAAGTTGTTCTGCACCTGATGACAGCTGTAAACTGTCTCCTTACTCACTTTATCTCTTGTCTTAATCTGGCCTTGTTACACCCCCTGAACCTACTTGTGTTCACGAACACAGAAACCTGATAATTACATGAATGTGACGAGACCCATGTTACTGAAGAGATTATTGACAGAATTGGTGTGGACCCTCTGAACAGTGTGTGGTCACATTCAGAGCTATAAAGAAGCGTTTCCTGTGCTACTCTCTTTATGTGACTGCACTGCTAAAAGGGGTATCCTCAGCATCATGTGAAAGTCTTTACTTGACTTGTTCTTCTTTTCATTTAAGCTCTACTCATACTCACTATAAAGAATGGGAGGTCATTTATTGGTGCCTTTTGACATTAGGTCTTTAACCAACATTTTATTCCCCCTAACAAACTCTCCACAGCGGTTACTAATGACATTTACAATATTAGGCATGATGTTAACACGCACACCTGGTACTTATTTACATATTAGTGTAATTCCCAAAGCTTACACAGTCCCCTCCGAAAGTATTGAAACGACAAATTCTTTTGTTTTTGCTTTACACTGAATGGTAGGATTATGCCAAAATAATCTGCACTGAACTACGTTTCCCATCATCCATTGCACCTCACTGATCATGTCACATGTTTCACATTTAGGGTTTAATGAGCACTATTACGTAAGTCATGTCTAGCACCTCACACAATGTCTCAAGTAAAGGTTTCTGCGGAACATTAATGGGCGTCTTCAGACCGGATACACATTGTTCAACCATCCAAACTACGGTTATGGTTAGGGTTTGGGTTATTTTAACACATCAGGTTAGGGGGTTGAAAAACTCTTATGCCGGTTTGAAAATGTCCAATAATTGGAAAACGCGGTTTTTGTTCTGCAGAGACACCTCACCCATTGTCTAGCGTCTGTCTTCCGTTGCTGTTCATTGCTTTAGTTATGTACGTTTTTGCCTTGACGTCATGTTTTCATGTTTTAGTGTTTCTAACAACTTTATTTGTATTGTTTGTTTTTTCACTAAACTACAATCTGCACTTTCATCCGTCTCCACCACTGTTACATCAAACAATTATATTTACAGTGTATAGAACTTTTAAGAATAGACACGACACAAAGCAACTTTACAGAAATCCAGATATATTTTTTTTAATTAAAATTGATTTCTTTTGGTTTGAGATCATTTCTATCTGGATTTACAGAAATATCTAAAATTTAAATTTTAAATTAAATTAAATAATATCTAAATTGATCAATTTATCCCTAATGAGCGAGCCAGAGATGACAGTGGTGAGTAAAAACTCAACAAAAATATGATGAAAAAACCTTGAGAGGAACCGACTCAAAAGGGAACCCATCCTCATCTGGGTGACACCAGTGCAATCGAAAAGTGCAGTAGTGTAACCAGGAATTCATGAGCTTGTGAGAAACTTGAGTTATTTCTGTATTCATTATAATCTTAAATTTAAGTCTGTTGTATCAAACTGAAGATATTAGCTGTTCAGTGATGGAGACTTGAGTGTAAACTGTTGTTAGCAATTGCAGTCCTAAGGCTATCCAAGCAAGAACATCCACAACCATCTTCATGGTTTTTAAGTGGTACCATCCTCAGTAATCTCACGGTGATCTTTAGGCTGTTCATGAGGTTCCATCCTCAGCATCAGTGAGTGATTTTCAGGTGATAAGAATTCCAAACAGAAGAACAGAACACTGGCTGCATTCGCTGCGTGCATTAGAATGAAATTATTAACATGTAAACTTTGCCAGTCCTAATAAAATTATAATAAACCTTTAATGCATCTTATCGCTCTGCATCACATCACTTCTCCAGAGATTTACATAAAGTACAACATATTGTAATGATTCACTGTCTGCTTTTAAATATGTCTTCTATATTATTTTACATCCGATTCAAATATACAGTGAATCATCTTGAGGGGGAAAAAGAAACACCTTCCTTCACTGATGGGTTTAATCCTGATCAATTAAAGACACATTCGAGTGGTGTAGAATGTATTCAGTAAAATAACATGGAATTTATAGTTGTGCATCCTTTTGTTTCAGGTTCTGTGGTTTTGGAGGAGGGTGCTGTCCGATACAATCCAGTCAGGACAGATCCTGAGTAATGCAACTTCCAGCACAACAGTTGGTAATATCACTAACCCTAGGTTTCCTCTCACCTCCCAAACACATGCCAGTAGCTGGACTGGCTGTGCTACATCGACCCTACGTGTGAATAAGTGTGAACGCTGGCGTGTTTATCTGCTGAGGCTCTAAAGTGTTTTTGGTTGATATTTGTTTGTCTTTCTGGATTATACTGTTCGACGTTGTGAATTTGCAAACTGGATTACATAGTTTATGTTTCATATGGACTTTTAATTTTCATATGGACATTTTATTTTGTAATCTTTTTTCCTGGCATGTCAACTACAGTTGTTATGCGCTGTTCTTCACAATATCTTTCCTACAATGTTTTATCGGTACTCATCTGCAGAGGTTTATCATTGGAATTCATCATCGTCCCTGGCGGCCAGAGTTTACAAAACCTGTGGCACTGGGAATTGCTCGCCACCCACGCTATGTTCATCCCTGCTCATGGAAACTTTCTACTTCCAGTCTCCCTGATACCTCTGTTGATGAGCAAATATTGGCCACTCGTGCGAGGGAGACCTGGTGACTCTCCTGCCCTGAAGGAACTTCCTCCTTTAGATTGTTTGTTTTCTTAATTCTCCAAGAGCTGTAGGTCGTGGAGGTGGAACACCAGCAATTTTTACGAACTGTTTTAATGGTGCAGCTTTCCAAGGTTGATTTTCCTCCCTCCTTTCTATGTGCCCTAGTTTGCAGACCAGCTAAATTTAACAAGGACTTTAAAAGGATTTCCACATTGATTTAAACATTTTGTTGTTCGTTTTTAAAGCTTTGCATGGACTTGATCCTCAGTACATGTGTGATCTCCTTACCCCGAATATTGCCTTAAGATCTCTTCGATCATCCAGTCAAGTATTCTTTTCAGTGCCTTGTTCATGTTTTAAAGCCAAAGGTGACCGGGTTTTCTCAGTAGCTGCTCCCAGGATCTGGAATAATCCCATTGTTCATATTAGATCTTCACCCTCTATTGCTATGTTCAAATCTTCTTTGAAGACCCACTTTTATACTTTATCTTTTACGTCAGTCTTAGGGTGTAAAGTTCTCATTTGTCCACCGGTATTTGGTATTATTAAATGTTTGTTTATGAATCTGTTTTATACTATTTGTACAGCACTTTGGTTTGTTTCTGTTATTAAAGGTGCTTTATAAATAAATTAATTAATTAATCCATAATTTATTAGCAATGATCCTACATTCATACATAATGACCTAATACCAACGGACTGCAGCGTTTACAGCCTACAGGTAACTGTTACTTTCTCATGAGGGTGAGGGAAGGAAAAATGCTAATTACATTATTGGGTTTTGGAAAGAATTTGCACCGTGGATCTGTTCCTATTTTGTCTTTTTATTGTTGACCTGATCAATTTATTTATTTATTATTTGTTACCTTTGTCCTGTCTAGTTTACCCAGTTCGCTGATCACCTGACATTTTTACCTTTTTTAACCTTGACTCTCTTATGATTTTGAATTTTTTCCCTGTTTTTTTTTTTTGTTTGTTTGTTTTCCCCCCACATTACAACACTTTGTGCACCTTCACATTGTGACAGGGCCCTATAGGCGAACTATAGGAATGGGGCCCTATTCAGTGTTTTAACGTAGATATTTAAATTTTCAGCATACTTTATTCAGCATTAATAATTAAAAATATTTAGCATGTTTGGGGGGTCCTTGGCTTCAAGGCGGTTGCTTAACTTTGCCTAGTGCTTGAGTTTTGAACAAGCAGGATAAACAGGGTGTCAGGTTCTACAGGGTTTTTGTGATTTCCATAAACACCTGCATATCCACATGCTCATGTACAAATAAATCCTTCACTGCACAAATATGACTCAGATTTCCCTTTATTTGCTTGGCAGATGATTAAAGCAGCTTACACACAAGACACAATCAAATTCAACCCAAACACAGATTGGAGCTGTAGTAGCACCTCAGTTGTTCTGCTCGTGTAATAAAGTTTTCATAATAATAATAATAATAAGAAGAAGATGGAGAAGAAGAACAGCTGGGACATCAGCTCAGGTCTTGTCTCCTCCTCTGTCCTAAGTCTTAAACATTATTCACAAGTCCACTTCCTGTTTGCACAGTATATACAGTACATCTGTAAACTTCACATTGTGTGTTTATGTAAGGATATTTAGTTCTTGAGTGTAAGATCTAATCAAATGTGTTTGCCTGTTAGTGTACCCTGACCCTGACCCTTGCTTTATGATTTCTTATCCTGGATTTGCCCTTTGACCTCACTGTGACACTTGTGACCCTTTGTGGCCTAGCTTTCTGAGTTGTGTGTTATTGTGGAACTGGACACACACATGGAGCCTTAAACTGATGCTTACAGTAACATAAGTGGATTTTAGGGAACCTGAGGACACCGCAGAGATACAATTCACAATATAAAATCATGTAATACTAGTTATTGTAGTAAAACCTAAATGAAGGAAAAGGAATATAAAATCAACAATTATAATATGAAATATAAACAATAATAGAAAACTGTATGTTTATATGCAGTTGCAATCAAAATTATTCACCCCCCATTGCAAAACTGACTTTCAGCTGAAATGAATAGATCAAACAAAATCAGTTGAAATAGTTCAACACAACGAATGCTTCAAATGTTTTCCCCAAATTCAACTGAAAATTCAACTTATGACTTCTCCAGTCTCAAAATTATTCACCCCCTGAATAGAATCCCTCACAAATATACAGAGCAGGTGTTGTCTCAAACACACCTGATACTAATCAAGGGCTTCAATAGTTGCAGCAGGTGTGCCTGAGCTGGAACACATGAAATACCTGAACTGGCTAGGGGTAGAAAATGTATGAAATACCTGAACTGGCCAGGGGTAGAAAATGTATGGAATACCTGGACAGGGCAGAAAAAGGAAGCTATCAATGACTGTAAGCAGATTTCTGAGAATTCAGGTTGTGAAAAACCCTCCAGTGACTACAAAAGACCTCTGCTCATGAGGAATGGGTTAAGATTCCTCAGGAACGCTGTCAGAAGCCGTGTCATCAGTAAACTTCATAATATGATTGCCCGGATATTTAGCCGAACAGTCATATGTTAATAGCACGTACAGCAGGGGGCTCAGGACACGTCCCTGAGGGGAGCCGGTTTTAAGGATGATAGGTGATCATGAGCTGCTGTGGACTTTAACAGTCTGTGGCCTGTTCGTTCAAAAGTCCAGGACCCAGTTTCAAAGTGAAGGTTTCAATCCAAAAGTCTTTCAGCACAGGACGGTGAGCAGGAACCAGCAGGATGGAAATATTTCAGAGAAGCCCAGGAGGGGGCGGGGCACCGCTCTGTATGCTTTCCGTCTGTTGGTATACACACAGTCCACTATGTTGTTTCTCCTTACTCTGAGTCGCATTAAGTCCAACTTGTTCTCAAGCGAGCAGACATTTCCAGAAAAAGTGTTGGAAAAATGGATCTGTTATTAGCCTTTAGCCTGGCTACGAGGCCGGCCCGCTTACCCCTCTTCTGCCTTCGTGCACAACACTTCCTCCTTCCCCTTAGCTGGTGTGTACTGCTCAAAAGCCTTAATCTGCCTAACACTGTTTATTACTGGAATAAAGTTGGCTTGACGTTGGACGGTCGATATTCGCAGATTAAGGGGCCATCTCAAAAGTTACATACGACATGGGTATACACGTTTCTAACTTTAGCATTTGAATGGAATGACTTACAGTCACAAAACCAACTGTTCATGAATGTGTCAGGTCTGATGCACACTTTTTAAAAAAAAAAAAAAAAAAAAAAAAAAAAAAAAAAAGAGTTTTGATATTTAACTCTGCAATGCATGAACCAAAAAAACCTACACGAATGCATAAAGTGGGTCAAAATGATCCGTACTGGATTGAATGGTTTTCTTCAAAAAATCAATGTCCTATCAATGAAATAATTAAAAGAACTGATATGTGAATGTTTTAATATTTCAAACATGTTTATTTGTTTTATTTTATTTTATTTATGCAGATGTTTAGATTGTGGATGGGAGCCAAAGAAATGAAAAATTATTTACAGCATTTCCAGTCAACCTTTTGAACCATGTTGAACTGCTTCTCTGACATGGAAAGATGTGCCACATGGAAGCACCTGCAGCGGTGACATTCAATCTGAAAAAAATGTCATCATAATCTTATAAAATTGCTCAGTAATCAATTAGTTTCTCTCTCTCACTCACTCTCTCTCTCTCTCACTCTCTCTCTCTCTCCCTTTCATTCACTCACTCTCTTACACACACACACAACGCCCACTTGTGAACAATATAAAATGCCCATAAAAATGTTATAATGTATAATCATTGCTATATTACCCACCCAAAATGTTTTTGCACCACCACCCATTACAAAAGTTACATGTGTGGTTTTTCTGTGATAAAAATCTATACTTTATACCATAGTCTAAATAACAGGTGTTTTTGTACAAGAAATAAATTACCTGAGGCTTTCAGAAGTTCCTCTGCCATTGTCAATCGCAGATGTTCCATGTGCTCCTTGGATGAGTTTATAGTCAAATGGCAAGGGATATTTGGAAAAGCACCAACAAATTATTTTTCCATCTACATAAGACAAGTTATTGTTTTTTTATTGTCCAGGGGAGATTGTTTCACCACAGCAGCCATACAAACAAACAAACAAAACACATACATCTAAATCCATAAATCATATTCAATACACTATTTACATAATCTACATTGAAGAAACATTGAAGAGCCTGAGCCTCCACATAAAGTACAGTTTGCTCTGACCTTCCTCTGTGTAGCCTCAATTTACCCGCTCCATTCTGGTTTGTAGTCTAGGTACACTCCAGGGGTCTTACAAGACTGAACTAAATCAACATTCTGCTCCACAAATTTATAAGAACTGTCAGAGTTTATTATAAGAACTTGTTTTTCTTTATGTCATACAATTTATCGAGGAAATCCAACCTGCATGACAAACACTCCACAGCTGTACCAGTCCTGTTGTGTGGAATGGGACATTTATCCTCCATTCCATGTTGTGTCCACCCAGTCACATTTACTGAGACAGTTTCTTCTCATCTTGAACAGAACATTCTTCATGTAAATAAGCTATTTATTTGTTAGTTCTTTGTTGAGTCTAAATGTAGAGAAAGTGACAAATCAACTGCTTCTTTCTTACAGTGAAGGGTTCGTTTCCCAGCTCAGAGGGTATTTTCCCGATCAATATCGGGAAAATAATCCAAACAATAAATGTTGTTGTGAATCTTTTTTATTTAAGAGACCCACTTTGTTAGTCAATTTAAATGAATGTTCTGCATTGTGTTCTCCATTCTCTTTACAGTCCATATAAATATAATTATCTGATTAGAAAGACAACATTATCCATTTTGTTTTAGTGCATAAAACACAAAATGTGTGAAAACATGTCTTAAGTGAATCAAAATGATTGACAGGATAACATTAAGCATTAAAACATTATTGCCTACTAATTTCCTATATATGTAGTATCTGGTAATTATCGTCTTTACATATCTCACTCACTTTACACTTAACAATGATTGTGAATTGCTTGCTACGTATAGTAAAAGGTAAGAGGTAACGTTATTGTAATGATTTTACAGTGTTTAAAAAAAACCTTATGAGAAGACTAGTATACTTACACAATGTCAAAGACTCGAAGCCTGTCATTTTGTTCTTACAAAAATAATTGTTAAGGATCCAGAGATCTGCAAGATCTATGACAAGTCTCTGGAACACCAACAGGAGGGACAGAACATACTTTTTTCAAAATATATTTCTACATTTTACATTTCCTCCATTTACACTTGACATTTTGTCTTATTGTGGATTGATGAACACCCAGGTGTTTAGAAATGCTTTTCAGCCTTTTCCAGCTTTGTGCATCTCTATAATGTGTCTTTTACAGTCCTGTGAACGTCGATGGGATGGAGACATGGTTCACACTGTTACGGCCCAGTCTAGGTTAGGCCGCACAGAGTAACCAGCTCGGGATTCAATGGAATTGGACCTTTAAGGAAAGCCAGGAATAACAACACAAACAGGGTTGTTCAACAAAAGTTGTGGTATATTGTAACACACAATTACATACATACAACTATACAAAGAACCAAACAGCAAACATAACTTCAGGGTGGGCCAAAGCCAAAATAATAAACAAAAGAATTATTTTGTTAGGTAGATAGCTTACCTAAAAGGAAAATAATGAAGAAAATACCAAGATACTTCCCTAACTACCTAAGCCAAAAACAGAGACAAAAGGACCCTCTCCCAAAAGAAATGGCAGCCACACCCCTACTGCAGGTGAACCAAGTGCAAAATATATATACAATGGTGGATAGAATGCACATAAACAGGTACAGGGACAACCAAACTCAATGTCAAAAACCAGGCAAAAGAAAAAAAAAAGAAAAAAAACACAGCAGTCAGAATATAGCATACAACAGCACAACCACACTCTCTAAACCAACACCTGTAACCACCTCCAACATCCCACACCATTCTCCCTCCTCTTCCTCTTTAAATATGGCCACCATTTAGTGATGTCTTCCTGGGAGGCGGGAGCCAGGCATGCTAGGGCAGGCTGGAAAGTCTGGGAGGAAGTTCGGACCTGCACACAAAATATGTCACAGCACACAAAAACTTCCCGTCCCAAGATAGCGGGTTGTAACAACACTAATCAGCTGTTCTCAAGAAGAACAGATTTGTCAGTAACTGGAATTTGTGTCTTTATTTAAAGGGTAAAGCACCTGTACACCCCACACCTCCAATCTCATCTCCTCAATTTAAACACCTGACTCCAGTTAGCTTTTGGAGAAGTTGTTAGTGCAGGGGTTCACTTACTTTTTCAAGCCTGCACTGTGAATTATTACTCAGTATGCTCCTAAACTCCTGAAAACTACTACTACATGTGTGTTATTAGTTTAATCAAACTGTGTTTGTCTATAATTCTGACTCAGATAAAGATCAGATCACAGTATATCAGTAATCAGTGCACAAACCCTGGTAACTCCAAAGGGTTCACAAACTTTGTGTCTCTATACACATGACAATAAACTTGATTCTGCTATTTAAACATTTATCTGCTGAAGAAGTGATCAGCTGATCATCTTGAGTGAGAAGTGTCTGTTCAATAAACCTTTTATACTAACAATTCAAGAAATGTACTGTCTCCTTAGTCTTTAATTTAATTTCACTTTTCCGTCAGGGGGAAATCTCCAAAATAAATAAACCGAGAGAGAGAGAGAGGGAGGAGGGAGGGGGGAGGGGGGAGGGGGGAGGGGGGGCTGATGATCAGAACTGGTGAAAAGCCTAAATATTTGTTTTGTTAAATGTATGATTTTATTCTAAAACCTTCGTGAAAATTAAGTTATATGATGCAACACTAAACAAATATATAAATATACATAAAGACAGCATCAGTCAGATTAAATAAAGTATTGTTACTGACCTGTAAAGTTCAGGACATTTCCTGCTGAGATACTACAGTGACGTAAGTAGACTACAGAGGGTGTGGATTAAAAAAAAAAAAAAAAAGTCGACTCTCTTCTCCACCCAAACAGAATGAATGAAACGAAACTAAAAGAATCGACTTCCTTGTGTTAGATTTGACTTTTATAGACTTCTAGTTTATGAATAATGTAATACAACGGAATCTATTTAATTTAATTAAATACTCTTTAACTCATCATGAGGAATAATTACATCATACAAAAAAAAAACAATAAAAGAGTATAGTATGTTATAGAGGGAGTAGTTATAGAGATTATAGAGGGTGTAGTTATAGAGGTTATAGAGGGTGTAGTTATAGAGGTTATAGAGGGTGTAGTTATAGAGGTTATAGAGGGTGTAGTTATAGAGGGAGTAGTTATAGAGGTTATAGAGGGTGTAGTTATAGAGGTTATAGAGGGTGTAGTTATAGAGGGAGTAGTTATAGAGGTTATAGAGGGGGTAGTTATAGAGGTTATAGAGGGTGTAGTTATAGAGGTTATAGAGGGTGTAGTTATAGAGGGAGTAGTTATAGAGGTTATAGAGGGTGTAGTTATAGAGGTTATAGAGGGTGTAGTTATAGAGGGAGTAGTTATAGAGGTTATAGAGGGGGTAGTTATAGAGGGAGCAGTTATAGAGGTTATAGAGTGAGTAGTTATAGAGGTTATAGAGGGTGTAGTTATAGAGGGAGTAGTTATAGAGGTTATATAGGGAGTAGTTATAGAGGTTATAGAGGGAGTAGTTATAGAGGGAGTAGTTATAGAGGTTATAGAGGGAGTAGTTATAGAGGTTATAGAGGGAGCAGTTATAGAGGTTATAGAGGGAGTAGTTATAGAGGTTATAGAGGTTCTAGAGGGAGTAGTTATAGAGGTTATAGAGGGAGTAGTTATAGAGGTTATAGAGGTTCTAGAGGGAGTAGTTATAGAGGTTATAGAGGTTATAGAGGTTATAGAGGGAGTAGTTATAGAGGTTATAGAGGGAGTAGTTATAGAGGTTATAGAGGGAGTAGTTATAGAGGTTATAGAGGGTGTAGTTATAGAGGGAGTAGTTATAGAGGTTATAGAGGGAGTAGTTATAGAGGTTATAGAGGGAGTAGTTATAGAGGTTATAGAGGGAGTAGTTATAGAGGTTATAGAGGGAGTAGTTATAGAGGTTATAGAGGGAGTCGTTATAGAGGTTATAGAGGGTGTAGTTATAGAGGTTATAGAGGGAGTAGTTATAGAGGTTATAGAGGGTGTAGTTATAGAGGTTATAGAGGGAGTAGTTATAGAGGTTATAGAGGGAGTAGTTATAGAGGTTATAGAGGGAGTCGTTATAGAGGTTATAGAGGGTGTAGTTATAGAGGTTATAGAGGGAGTAGTTATAGAGGTTATAGAGGGAGTAGTTATAGAGGTTATAGAGGGAGTAGTTATAGAGGTTATAGAGGTTATAGAGGGAGTAGTTATAGAGGTTATAGAGGGTGTAGTTATAGAGGTTATAGAGGGTGTAGTTATAGAGGGAGTAGTTATAGAGGTTATATAGGGAGTAGTTATAGAGGTTATAGAGGGTGTAGTTATAGAGGGAGTAGTTATAGAGGTTATAGAGGGAGTAGTTATAGAGGTTATATAGGGAGTAGTTATAGAGGTTATAGAGGGAGTAGTTATAGAGGTTATAGAGGGTGTAGTTATAGAGGGAGCAGTTATAGAGGTTATAGAGGGAGTAGTTATAGAGGTTATAGAGGGAGTAGTTATAGAGGTTATAGAGGTTCTAGAGGGAGTAGTTATAGAGGTTATAGAGGGTGTAGTTATAGAGGGAGTAGTTATAGAGGTTATATAGGGAGTAGTTATAGAGGTTATAGAGGGTGTAGTTATAGAGGGAGTAGTTATAGAGGTTATAGAGGGAGTAGTTATAGAGGTTATAGAGGGAGTAGTTATAGAGGTTATAGAGGGTGTAGTTATAGAGGTTATAGAGGGAGTAGTTATAGAGGTTATAGAGGGAGTAGTTATAGAGGTTATAGAGGGAGTAGTTATAGAGGTTATAGAGGGAGTAGTTATAGAGGTTATAGAGGGAGTAGTTATAGAGGTTATAGAGGGAGTAGTTATAGAGGTTATAGAGGGAGTAGTTATAGAGGTTATAGAGGGAGTAGTTATAGAGGTTATAGAGGGTGTAGTTATAGAGGGAGTAGTTATAGAGGTTATAGAGGGAGTAGTTATAGAGGTTATAGAGGGAGTAGTTATAGAGGTTATAGAGGGAGTAGTTATAGAGGTTATAGAGGGAGTAGTTATAGAGGTTATAGAGGGAGTCGTTATAGAGGTTATAGAGGGTGTAGTTATAGAGGTTATAGAGGGAGTAGTTATAGAGGTTATAGAGGGTGTAGTTATAGAGGTTATAGAGGGAGTAGTTATAGAGGTTATAGAGGGAGTAGTTATAGAGGTTATAGAGGGAGTCGTTATAGAGGTTATAGAGGGTGTAGTTATAGAGGTTATAGAGGGAGTAGTTATAGAGGTTATAGAGGGTGTAGTTATAGAGGTTATAGAGGGAGTAGTTATAGAGGTTATAGAGGGAGTAGTTATAGAGGTTATAGAGGGAGTAGTTATAGAGGTTATAGAGGGTGTAGTTATAGAGGGAGTAGTTATAGAGGTTATAGAGGGAGTAGTTATAGAGGTTATAGAGGGAGTAGTTATAGAGGTTATAGAGGGAGTAGTTATAGAGGTTATAGAGGGAGTAGTTATAGAGGTTATAGAGGGTGTGTACGACTGTAAACACGACGCTCCGCCTTCTCTACAACCTCGGTTAGTGCAGTGACTCATAGGCACGTAGGCATTTCTGGACAAGCTCTGATCGAGTGAATTCAGGTAAAACTGTTTTACTATTAAATTCTTATCCAGCTTCTATCGGGTGTTTTATACATTAGAAAAAGTATCTTTTTGAAGGGTGATACTCAACGTTTAACAAAACAACACGTTTAATAGCTCTAACAGGAGTCTCTTACTGGTTTAATCTGATCTTCTATATACACTGTGGTGGTGTGAGTGTTCCTGTTAAGGGTCACAGAGGATCATCAGTGTGATCCGTATATTTAATTTGGCACAAACTTTACACCAGAGTTCTGATTCAACACCTGAACACCTCACAGCACTGGGAGACCTCAACACCTCTGGTTTTAATACTGTTTTTAATAGTTTTAATACTGATAAAAATGTCAATATTAAACTTTATCTGTGAAAATAAATGTCATCATTTTAATAAAGTTGTATCTCGAGTATAAATTCCCCGCACAGTTCATCAAAATGAAATGATTATGGTGAAATGATTAAGGTGATGTGTAGATATTATCTTCAGGTCATTTTAAGGCTTGAGTGTGAATGAAGCAAGCTGATAAAATACTGTTAATTAAAATAACACACGACTCTGAATTTAAATAAATAATAATTCACCACCACAAAAATGTAAATTAGACCAAATACATTACTCACAGCGTGTATTTTAACTGGTGCTTATGCGCGTGCATGGAAGTTACAGCCTTCACTATAGTACAAACTGTCATTCATTTCCTGCTTACACAACTGCACTCTCTGACCATGTAGTGTTAGCACAGTTATAGAAGACATTTATTTATAATTCTACTATCCGTGGTCATGAGGACGGGTTCACTTCTGAGTCTGGATCCTGTTTTTCCTCACCACCGTCTCCTCTGTCTGCTCATTAAATAAATTCATACATTTAAAATCTACATCCTGAATTTATATATTTCTGTGAAGCTGCTTTGGGACAATGTCCACTGTTAAAAGCGTTATACAAATAAAACTGAATTGAATTGAATATAGTTGTTGTCTAGTGTAATGAGTTCCCAGCAAAGCCAGAGGTGACTGGTAACTAGAGTGAGTAAGTCTTTAACACGTGCAATAAATCCAAATCCTTTTTGTTCTTGTGCATGGTCTTTCTTTATTTTATCCAGAAATGATTAAATTCCATAATCCCTCATGAACATGTCTACACCAAGATCCACAACACGGTCAAAAAACTGTGTCTCCCCATTGCCAATCACCTGACTTACTACACACAGGTGCTTAATTTATCCCCTTGAGTCTACTGCCACTCAGCGGTCAATAATAATATTGCCATATAAATTGCTCCAACATCTAGTATGTGTAAATATTGTTTTAAAACAGCTTCTCTGGCTAAGCTTTGGTGTAGTGTAATGTAGTCTAGGCTGCCAGGGACACTAGGAATTGTGCGTGTTTGTTGATGCATGCTGTTTTTACTGTAGGTATATTCTACAGAATATTCAATTCTCAAACAGGAAATGCTCATTTTAAATAGGTGGAGTTCATGTGTATTTGTTATAAGGGCATATTTTATTTTGTGCATTTTGTATATAAAAAAAAAATCACTGTACAAATCATTGCCAGTAAACATCCAATGAACTGCATTTAAACATAAATTGAACATACTGTAAGGACTGTCTGAACGGAAAACTTAACTAGCTGTGCAGTGTTTATTTTATACAATATATATTATTTAACATATGGGTGCCAATAATTCTGGCATACATTAAAGGAAAATTTTCAGCAGTTTCTCCAACTGTATCTTTAGAGTATATTCAGTTTGTCAGTAAAACGTGTTTGGAAATATTTGGAAGGTGTTATGAGCCAGTGGGATGTAACTATGGTTTAAACGGTTGTAGATAAATTTGACCAACACAGGGTTTTTATTTATTTATTTATTTTTTATCACAGTGATATCCTACAGGCCTACAGTATTAAGTAGGAAAGGTTGTTTTTTTTTTTTTTTTAGATTATTATTATTATTATTATTATTATTATTATTATTATTATTATTATTATTGTTGTTGTTGTTGTTGTTACCTTCAACAGTTGTTTACTGTAGAGAAAATAGTTCTTATTACTATTAACTGTATTTTGTTATTCATACTGTAAGATTAAATATATTAGCTATAAATGTGAAACCTAATTAGAACCTCAAATAGTTATTCATAGCATCAGTTACAATGGTGTGTGTGTGTATGTATGTATGTATAAGTATATATGTGTATGTGTATATATATATATATATATATATATATATATATATATATATATATATATATATATATATATATATATATATATATAATGAGAGAGAGATTATTATATATTTAGATATATAAATTAAATTTGATGTGTTTGATGGTGAAGGATATTTGCTGCGTGCTCCATAGGGGAAACTTGAGAAAAGCCCATTGGAGGAGATGATGGTGATTATCATGTGAAAGTATTGATGGATTTGACGCTGTGGAACTGGTGGTGATTTACAAGGATATGACTTTATCTGTCCTATTGGAATCTGAAATTAAATATTACAGTATATTGTATAAGTAATATAGCATAAATAAATAAAAAGAGAAATGATTGATATAAACCAATAAGCACTCTGTTACCTTTTGATATTCAAATATATTTCTTTTTTGACACCTTCCTTTCCTTGTTTTAGAAAATGTTCACACGCTCCTCCAGACACTATCGGGGCATCATGACCTCCTTTTATTCCATCTGCATCGTCTTGGGTACCGTGTGTGTGAGTAAGTACCTTTTTGTTATAAAATAGATTAAATAAAGCTCTTAACATAAGATCATTGTCTAAAAGGTGAGAAAGTAATCTAGATTTTAATTTTCCCATCTCAGACCCCCTCTCTGCAGTACCTGAGTTCACTGTATCTGGTCATGTGGGGTCTACAGCTGTCCTGCCGTGTAAAATGAAGAGTGAAGTCAATGGAACGCTGTATATTAAGTGGGAGATCGGATCTGAGACTGTGTTTGAGAGAGTCGGTGAGGAGACCTATCAGGGTGAGGGATATGAGGGGCGTGTGGATGTTCCTGAGGAAGAGCTGCGTAAGGGGAACTGTGCCTTGGTGTTGCGCAATCTGACACCTACTGATGCAGCTCTCTACTGGAACGCCAAGATAGTGAATCGCACCAAGGGATCTGTCGAGACAGAAACAGTAGAGATCAGCCGTGTTAATCTCTCAGTCGAAGGTAAGTGAGTGAGTCTCAGTAGATCACACACTGACCATCACACACATCAGAAATCAAAGCTGGACATGAGGGAGAATTGGAAAGGCACTAAGTTTACAGTTATGGATGCACCGAATGTTCGGCAACCGAAATTATTCGGCCAAAAATAGCGAAAAAAGCATTTCCGGTGTTCAGCTGAATAAGTGAAAAGGCCGAATAAATTTGACTGAACAGTGACGTGTTTGATGACGCGACCAAGTAGCCTAGCAACCAGAGTGAGACGCGCCAATGTCACGACCTCGATGAGGGGGCGCGCGCGTGCACGAGCTACGTGCCGTTCGGATGTTTACTTTTTTGTTTCTGTCACGTCGCGAGACGTAAAGGAGTAGAGTACGGAAGCAGGTAAAGACGTATTTATTTAAGGACAGGCAGACAAATCCACATCTTAATCCAAAAAACTTAGTCAAGACAAGCAAAGGGACTAAATGAACTGATCTATAGTTTAACTAAATCTATCAAGGAACAGAACATTAACATCGTATCTAACTCTACTATATCTACTCTAATACTCGGTGAGGTGTACAGGGCGCGAGCGGTACATATCCCCAATATAATCAGCCCTATAGAACCCAATAGAACCAGTTTCTGCACTCTTTTAATGCACTTTTTAATGCACTTTTAGTTGTAGGCTACAGAGTGTTCCATTCTTTCAGCAGTCAGTTATAGGCCCAACATCGGCTATTCAAGGGGCTCAAAGATGACCACATCACAATATTTATATTTTACTCTTTTATTTATTTAAAGTTATATTGTGCCTTGTTGGTAGCCTGTGCCTGCTGGAATGAAAAAAATGTTCAGTGTTAAATAAATATTTTTAAATTGTAGTTTTTGTAATTGATTTTTGCTTTGAAAAACGAGACAAAATAGTAAAAAGCACACTTTGACTATTTAATTTATGCAATGGTGAAAAAATGGTAAAAAAAAGTGTTCTGTTTCAGCCTTCGGCCAAGAATTTTCATTTCAGTGCATCCCTACTTACTGTATAACAAAAGCGGTTCATATGGGGCAGTTTAATGATCTCAGTGTTTTAACTACTAGTTGAGGACTTCTGCACTGAACAGCTAATTACAAAGCTCTTTATGTGTGTGTGTTAGATTGAGCCAGGAGAACACACAACACCTGTCCATCTTTTTTGTTTCATCACACACTTGTAGAAGCATCACAACTTTACATCTAAATCATTTTCATTACACGAATGTGCAGTAGATTTTTAAATCAGAACGTCTTTACCCCAGACAGCAGGAACAGTGGAGCTGAAATCATTCTCTTGGTTATTTGTACAATGTATTACCTATGAAATACTATTTAAGTGATATTCATTGTCAAAATATTCAGTTGACATTATTCTAAAATATTTGATCATTTATTATAATCACATATTATAGTGTTACTAATATGAAAGCTTTTATTTTAGTGGAGAGGGTGAGTTAATAAGGCATGTTAAAACAGTACTGGAGTTAAAGGTAAGACTGAGAATGTAAACACTGAGCTACATTAGTAGTGACCTGACCTACATGTGTCCCTGATCTACAGGTACAAAGTAAAACACTTTAGCGTCATTGAGAAGAGTTCACACAGAAGAGCTGTGATTGTACCAAGATGATCAAATGTTTTTTCTCTTACAGAAAAACAGAAAGAAGAGCGTGAAGCTGAAAAGGAAGTTCCCAGAGGTGAGATATACTTGTGTATTTAATTATCTGTAAAGCAGATTTAATTTCTTATACAACCAGTAACATTCATTCCATTTATTTCAGTATGTTACGTTCACTGGACTTTTTTACTCCCTAATGAATTCTGTCCTTCATTTTTTATTATTTATTTTTTTTTTTTATTTTCTAACTTGGTGTCACGAATCGTGAACGGAGGCGGAAGCAATTGTGGTTAAGAGCTTTATTAAAGAGAGATATGCAGATAAATACAAATCGTAAAACAGAGACGTAATCAGAAACAGTCACCGGGTCGGGCGATCGTCAAACAGGCATAAACGGGGCTCGGCAGAAATCGAAGTCGCGGTCACTGGAAACGGGGTCAAAACACAAAACAGGAAACATGAAACTATGCCTGGGAACTGGGAGCGGAAAACACCAGCGTGGTCTAAGAGAACTAATCTAACGTTAAACTAAATTAATCTATCGAGGTACGTAACGTTAACTATCTGCTATCGAACTATAATACTCCGTGAAGTGTACTGGGAGGCGAGGGGTATATATCCCGAACATAATCAGTGTTAAGTGCTGACAGCTGAAAACAATGAAGAGACACCCTCAAACAACAACAAATGACAGAACAGGGAGGAGACAGAACAGAAACAAAACAAACGCAAGTGTCCACAGTAAACAATGTCACAGTTATCAACATTCGCTCCGGCTCTCCAAGCGCGCTGCAAGCTGCAGCTCTGTCTAAAGGGGAGAGCGTGACACTTGGTTAATTATAATACATGGCCAAACTTATGTGGCCGGACCATTACACCCATATGTGGTTCTGACTTTAAATTAGTGTGGAGCTGCAGCATCCCAACCATTGAAGAGCAGCAGCAGAAAACCACGCCACTCACTTCAGACTGTAATGGAAGTTCGCATCAGTGCAGTTTTGAGTGTGTAATGGGAGTGTAATATTGTAGTAACATGCTTTCCATATCCACAAATAACACAACACACCAGTTACTAGTAACTAGTACAGTAATGGTTAAAAGTTGGTGTTTATTTCTAGTTCTTACTAAATATTAATTTATAATCATTATAATAATATTTACAGAAAAAAACTTTATATTAAAAATGTTCATTTTTGAAGCACTGGTGTAATAAGCAGATTTTTTGGCTGTAAGAGACTAAAATGGTGTAAAGTTTAAAAAGTCCACTATAATGTCTAATTGTTTGATATTACTCAACATTAAATGATATTCATATTATGATATTTTAACTGGAAAAGTTACATTTATGGGTAATTTTAATATGGTAATATGTCACTGCTACAGTTACTGATTATTATTGAGAACACATTAGAAAATTGATGTGTTGTTTGTAAACAAGTACAAACCAGTTTTACCATCCCATTACCTACTTATTACTAATTATTTAAAACAACAACAAAAAAACATGTTTAAGCTTATAATCTTATAATTCTGGTATCCCTGTAGAATTATTTACTCAAAACATGAAACGCTGGGTTATTAACAATTAATAATTATATGAGAGCATCTGTAATAGCACTCTAGTTATTTCATGATAACAGATGTTAAGTGTTTAATTTTGTTACAATAGAGAAAAATATTTTTGCTTATAAATAAAACATCCGTATTTCATTATTGGAAAAATGGACAAAATGTGATGTGTAATGTTTAACTGTGTTGTGATTTCATAAATGTGATTATACAGTACATAAAGACATTTGTTGAATAAGTCATATAATTGTGATTATAGGTGGGGTGACTGTTAGGATAAACAAGAGCTGTAGTAGTTTTTGCTCGACCTGTATTTTATAACACAATTGTTCATCTGATCTTTCTTTCCTTTAGCCGGGTTTTGGTCAGGAGTAGGAGTAGGAGCAGCTGGGACTATTGCAGTGATTGCAGTGATTGGAGTGATTGGAGTGATTGGTGCTGTGCTTTACAGTAAAATAAGAATAAAGCGTGAGTAGCACCGTATGATTAGAGGAGGACGCTGTGTTTGACACAAAGCTGTTACATGGTGTTTAATTCTTTAGCAGAATTAAACCAGAGGGCTGCTACAGAAGCTAAATTAAACATAACTTTGTGTCACTTTGACAGTTTTTAAGGATGTTTAAATTTTTGTACAAGACTGATGTGATTTATTCTTACAAAGAAATCCATGTAAATGTTTACAAGGAATAAAATGACAGCTTCTGCATTGCTTTCACATACAGATCATTTCCACAGTAAATTAACTAGACTTAACCCATTATTAAGATTCTGAAGTGAGTTCACTTGGGATTTTTTTTTTCTGCAGAAAACCGCAGAAACCCTGATCCTCCACAAACCTACTCGCTGCCTAATACACAAATAAATCCTGCAAACACAAGTCCAGGTGAGAATCATTGCTGTTTTAACCCTTCTAAATGTTCTTTAACCACCAAACTTAACTTTATGTTTCAGATGAAAATCCTAATGATCAAGGAGAACATCTCCTGCTGAACACATCACAGGACGATCGTGGTGAGTATCAGATGGAAACACTAATCCACAAGATGTTATCTGAAAGTGCTTTTTAACCCAAACAGCATCATCCTCAATAACTATCTAATTCATCCTTGTTTTCTTATTAGCCCTAAACTTGAGGATGTATTTGTTTTCGTTGCTATTTAACAAACATTATAATAAATGACACTGCAATTAGAAAAAGTTGTTCTGCACCTGATGAGAGCTGTAAACTGTCTCCTTACTCACTTTATCTCTTGTCTTGATCTGGCCTTGTTACACCCCCTGAACCTACTTGTGTTCACGAACACAGAAACCTGATAATTACATGAATGTGACGAGACCCATGTTACTGAAGAGATTATTGACAGAATTGGTGTGGACCCTCTGAACAGTGTGTGGTCACATTCAGAGCTATAAAGAAGCGTTTCCTGTGCTACTCTCTTTATGTGACTGCACTGCTAAAAGGGGTATCCTCAGCATCATGTGAAAGTCTTTACTTGACTTGTTCTTCTTTTCATTTAAGCTCTACTCATACTCACTATAAAGAATGGTTTGCCTTGACGTCATGTTTTCATGTTTTAGTGTTTCTAAGCTACATTTGTATTGTTTGTTTTTTCACTAAACTACAATCTGCACTTTCATCCGTCTCCACCACTGTTACATCAAACAATTATATTTACAGTGTATAGAACTTTAAGAATAGACATGACACAAAGCAACTTTACAGAAATCCAGATATATTTTTTTAATTAAAATTAATTTCTTTTGGTTTGAGATCATTTCTATCTGGATTTACAGAAATATCTAAATTTAAATTAAATTAAATTAAATTAAATAATATCTAAATTGATAAATTCATCCCTAATGAGCGTGCCAGAGATGACAGTGGTGAGTAAAAACTCAACAAAAATATAATGAAAAAACCTTGAGATGAACCGGACTCAAAAGGGAACCCATCCTCATCTGGGTGACACCAGTGCAATCGAAAAGGGCAACAGTGTAACCAGGAATTCATGAGCTTGTGAGAAACTTGAGTTATTTCTGTATTCATTATAATCTTAAATTTAAGTCTATTGTATCAAACTGAAGATATTAGCTGTTCAGTGATGGAGACTTGAGTGTAAACTGTTGTTAGCAATTGCAGTCCTAAGGCTATCCAAGCAAGAACATCCACAACCATCTTCATGGTTTTTAAGTGGTACCATCCTCAGTAATCTCACGGTGATCTTTAGGCTGTTCATGAGGTTCCATCCTCAGCATCAGTGAGTGATTTTCAGTTGATAAGAATTCCAAACAGAAGAACAGAACACTGGCTGCATTCGCTGCGTGCATTAGAATGAAATTATTAACATGTAAACTTTGCCAGTCCTAATAAAATTATAATAAACCTTTAATGCATCTTATCGCTCTGCATCACATCACTTCTCCAGAGATTTACATTAAGTACAACATATTGTAATGATTCACTGTCTGCTTCTAAACATGTCTTCTATATTATTTTACATCCGATTCAAATATACAGTGAATCATCTTGAGGGGAAAAAAGAAACACCTTCCTTCACTGATGGGTTTAATCCTGATCAATTAAAGACACATCCGAGTGGTGTAGAATGTATTCAGTAAAAATAACATGGAATTTATAGTTGTGCATCCTTTTGTTTCAGGTTCTGTGGTTTTGGTGGAGGGTGCTGTCCGATACAATCCAGTCAGGACAGATCCTGAGTAATGCAACTTCCAGCACAACAGTTGGTAATATCACTAACCCTAGCTTTCCTCTCACCTCCCAAACACATGCCAGTAGGGGGACTGGCTGTGCTACATTGACCCTACGTGTGAATAAGTGTGAACGCTGGCGTGTTTATCTGCTGCGGCTCTAAAGTGTTTTTGGTTGATATTTGTTTGTCTTTCTGGATTATGCTGTTCGACGTTGTGAATTTGCACCGTGGATTACATAGTTTATGTTTCATATGGACTTTTAATTTTCATATGGACATTTTATTTTGTAATCTTTTTTCCTGGCATGTCACCTACAGTTGTTATGCGCTGTTCTTCACAATATCTTTTTTATAATGTTTTATTCTGCAGAGGTTTATCATTGGAATTCATCATCGTCCCTGGCGGTCGGATTGATTTTCCTCCCTCCTTTCTATGAGCGCTAGTTTGCAGACCAGCTAAATTTAACAAGGACTTTAAAAGGATTTCCACATTGATTTAAACATTTTGCTGTTCGTTTTTAAAGCTTTGCATGGACTTGATCCTCAGTACATGTCTGATCTCCTTACCCCGAATATTGCCTTAAGATCTCTCTGATCATCCAGTCAAGTATTCTTTTCAGTGCCTTGTTCATGTTTATAAGCCAAAGGTGACCGGTCTTCCTCAGTAGCTGCTCCCAGAATCTGGAATAATCCCATTGTTCATATTAGATCTTCACCCTCTATTGCTATGTTCAAATCTTCTTTGAAGACCCACTTTTATACTTTATCTTTTACGTCAGTATTAGGGTGTAAAGTTCTCATTTGTCCACCGGTATTTGGTATTATTAAATGTTTGTTTATGAATCTGTTTTATACTATTTGTACAGCACTTTGGTTTGTTTCTGTTCTTATTAAAGGTGCTTTATAAATAAATTAATCCATAATTTATTAACAATGATCCTACATTCATACATAATGACATCTAATACCAACAGACTGCAAAGTTTACAGCCTACAGGTAACTGTTACTTTCTCATGAGGGTGAGGGAAGGAAAAATGCTAATTACATTATTGGGTTTTGGAAAAAATTTGCACCGTGGATCTGTTCCCATTTTGTGTTTTTATTGTTGACCCGATCTAATTTATTTATTTATTTATTTTTTACCTTTGTCCTATTTAGTTTACCCAGTTTGTTGATCACCTGACATTTTTACCTTTTTTTAACCTTGACTCTCTTATGATTTATTTCCCTGTTTTTTTGTTTGTTTGTTTGTTTGCCCCCCCACAACAACACTTTGTGCACCTTCACTTTGTGACAGGGCCCTATAGGCAAACTATAGGAATGGGGCCCTATTCAGTGTTTTAACAGATTCAAATTTTCAGCATACTTTATTCAGCATTAATAATTAAAAATATTTTGCATGTTTGGGGGCCCTTGGCTTCAAGGCGGTTGACTTCCTTTGCCTAGTGCTCGAGTTTTGAACAAGCAGGATAAACAGGTTCTACAGGGTTTTTGTGATTTCCATAAACACCTGCATATCCACATCCTCATGTACAAATAAATCCTTCACTGCACAAATATGACTCAGATTTCCCTTTATTTGCTGGGCAGATGATTAAAGCAGCTTACACACAAGACACAATCAAATTCAACCCAAACACAGATTGGAGCTGTAGTAGCACCTCAGCTGATCTGCTTCTTGTGGCAGTCCTAAGTGGAGGGAAACATTTATACAAATTTAGTAAATCCAACTACGCCACCCTGGGGGAGAACCAGGGAAATACTCCCAAATAAAGGGGCACAGAAGTTTTACCTACCAGGCCAAAAGAACGTGAGTGAGACGCGAGTACGAATATAAAAGTGACATTTTATCATGACACTTAATCATTAGAACTAGACATGTAAATATAAAATCGCTCTCCCATGAAGCACAAAAAAGGATTTTAAAACTAAGCACTTCTCCAGGCCCAGGCTTGGCAGGAACAAGGTAGGACAGCTACAGCTCGGGAGATCATCATTTTGTGTACACAAAACAAAGCTGTCTACTAGGAAAACACACTGTGGTAAAGTTCTACAAAAATCTTTAAGGGTTCCTCTAGAGGGACAACTGATTAACCTTTTAAAGGTTCTAATATTTTACTCCATTTTCTCCCAATATGGACATTTGCCAATTCCTGTCCACTAGCTAGATCTCCCTGTACTATAGTATAGCAGTATGCAATTTGGGGTATACCCATATATTTATGGCAGCTTGCCAAATTCCATTCATTCATGTTCAGTAAAGACTTTATCCTGGCAAGGGTCATGGCAGATTCAGAGTCTGTCCCAGGAACACTAGGTGCAAGGTGGGAATACACCCTGGATGTGATGCCCTATAGCTAACCCACTTCTTATGCAAAGTGACAAATTAATTCCTTATTAATTTCCAAATTAATTTGTTTACCAAAGAAAAAACATTAAATTGCACTCCCACTGCAGTTGTGGAAATGACAGGACTTGTTCATTCTGCAAGTGGAGGAAAACTAGCAGGCAGAAGTTAGCATTATATAGTACACATGTTACACTTCAGCATATGAAGTAGTCCAGTTTCAAATGACCTCTTTAAAACAAAATGATCTGTAGACATGTTTGTAGTCTCACTCTTCACCTTTCTCTCTCTGACAGGTGAATGTATTTGGATTTGGGGCCAGTGCAGATGGACGATGGCACCATTACTTTGACCACTGGCATCGTCAGTCCATTCATGCAGGTGAACACAGAGGGGGAGTTGAATATGATGTCATCCTGAAACTTGAGCAGCAACAGAGGATCAAAATGTATAAAGGATGGTGATAGAGTCAGGTAAAATGATCAATTTCTCCTTTGCTATTTGATCAAAATACACTTTTTTGCATTGAGGACCTAGTGTTGTATGTTGATAATTAAGTAAAAGTAAAGACTCATGTATTAGTTAAAGAAAACTACTAGAGTAATTGTATATTTTTGTACACAAGTACAAGAAGAAAGAACATTTGTGCCCCCAGAAAGATAGAAAAGAAATGTTTTTACCTGTTGTTTTACCAAAAACGCTTCATTACAAACTAAACAAAACTCCAGTGTGCTAGGTCCTTGTTCTAAACAATAATACACTTCTCATTATTTCTGTCAAACCGAAGGCTATTTTGAACAATGCCATTTTGTTTTGTGCTTTAGCAAAAATGGCAGAGCTATTAGTCATTTAGGCCTGGACAAAATGACGTTAAAATCCAATTTTATTATATATAAAGCCCGAGATGATGTAGATTGTACTCAAGCTATCCATACAGCTAGCTGAACACTAGCTGAACTAATTCAGTAAACAGGGTACTAGCTGCTACTTGATTTAGTCAAAATTCATTGCTTGTGAGTTTGTTGATGTTATTTAAGGACACTTAATCCATCTTCCATTGTCACTAACACAAGACAGCTAACAAGTTGGCTAAGTCTGAACCTTGAGTCAGATCTTTGAGTTGACTCTTTGAATAGAATCTATGAATCAGACCTTTAAGTCAGATCGGATTCGGCTTTTTGAGTCAGATATTTGAGTTGAGCCTTTGAGTCTTTCAGTCGGTTCTTTGTGTCTTATCTTTGAGGCTTTTGTCCTGAATGTCTGAGGACATTTCTTATTAGCAATGAGACAAAAACAGTAATAATCAAGTACAGCAGAAATATTCAGTAAACTGACTTAAGTATAGTCACAAGGATGGACTGACCCGTCCAAGGTTTAAACATTTATCCTGCATGTACAGTACTACTGATCTCTTTCCATTTTATACCATTGCAACTGTAACATTTACTTTCCCAATATTAAAACCTGAAATCTACAGTACCTTTGTCTTTTTCTCCGTAATGATCACTATGATTATTATTGATTGAAACAGAGCCCCAGTGTCACATCCCATGCCTGGGGATCCTCCAGGTGTGTGTTGGAAAAGCCACTACTTCTCTGGTTTTTGTTTTTACCCCCCACAGATGATGCCTTTTTGAAAGACACTTTTTAAGCGTGAATCATATCGACTCAGTCTTTCATGGTATTGCTGAGTAACAGAGCTTCATTTAAACTCAGTGGCTCTCGACAGCACACACTTCTGTACAGATGACTGTTTCCTTTCTCTAATACACTTAATCCAATTCATTATCTCATTATCAAGCCCTTCGTTATCTGGATCTGGTGGGATTGGACGTTAAATACGATATATACAGTACTGTGGGAATGTAAATCAGCAACATGTTTACTTTTTCTAGATTTATATCATGCAAAAAAGATAAGCTGCATATGTGTACAGTACACGGATGCACATTGTACAGTAGGTATACAATTGCAGACTGTTACGCACTATTTGTCTAATGTATTAAGTATTTAAACCATGTATTTCTGTAAAATATTAATATTGACTACACAATGTGTAAAGTGCAGCATTATGTTTCATCCTGTGATTGATCAGTAATAATTAAATCTCATATTTCTTGGAAAAACTTGGCAGAATGTTCCTGTGTCCATTGTTGCCAGGCGTGTGTACGTCTTCCTGCAGCAGCTCTTTATTGTTTAAAGTATTAGAGCTGAAGTCAGCTTTCTCTATTGTATCCATTGTGGAGTACATAAAAGGATTTATTTGCACCTCTGGCCTTATTGACGGAGTTGATCTCAGCACCTTCTCCAGTATTGGACAGTTCCAGAATTATTGGCACCCTTGATTTTAATAAAATAAACAGTTGGAGAAGCAGGAACTTGCCTAGAACTAAAAGCATCTGGCAAACTAACTGCACCCTTCTGACTGATTCAGATGTGCTCCACTTGCAAAGAGTCAGAAAACAATGGATTTGAGACATGGTGGCAACTGGATGACTTTATACATCTCAATGCTATCTAGTGAAGAACAGGTTGAAGTGAAAAGGTGCTGGGTTGTTTATATTGGTGTTACTTGTAATATATCGCTCACCCAAATGGACTCATGACTTTTTGTCACAATTTAATGAGCTCATTCTTTCCAGTTCTAGGTGTCCTGCTAGGATTGTGCATCCATGTTGCTAAAACCTGTTCTTTGTGCACTGAATGTTCATACTTTGCTGATACAGCATATTGATTTTCTGACTGACATTTACATTCATACACTCGATTTCTCAGAAATCTGTTTCTGGTTTTTCCGGTTACCAAACCTAACAAAACAACTTTCCATTTCTTATTGCAATACACACTACTTCATCCACTCTTCTTCAGGCTTCTCCTCTCTAATCTATCTAATCTATCTTGTCCTGATGAAATTGTCTTACAAAAATCTACCCAAGAGTCACCAAAGCATTTTAGTACTATTGAATATTGAAAAGCCTTAACGAAAACCTTGTGCCTAATTGTACTACTTGTGATATAAAGATACTTTTGATACATAATAAAAAATGTTAATTAAAACTATGAAAAAAAAATTAAATCAGTCTCAGCTACTCCAGTGCTTTACTGGACCTACAGTCTTCCCTCTGGTAATCATAAAAATCCGACTTTCATAAAAATTTATTTTAAAATGTCTATACACTGCATGTGTCATGGCCCCCAGGTGCAATCCACCTTTGGCCACTAGAGGGCACCTTGACTGTCCTTGTACAACTTCTTCCCCTGTTGTCTCCCTCCATTTCCTGTCTCAACCATCCTCATGTGTTTGTGAAGTTCCCTGATTGATTAGTTCCCTATTTAAATTGCTTGTTTTTCTTCTTTGTCACTGGAGCGTTAATTCATGTCAGGTCATAATCTAGAATTCCTCTCAGAAGATAGAAAAAGTCTCTGTAAAAATTAAACGAGGATAAAGCATGTCAGGTTTTTTTTTTCAAGCTCTAATGTGGAAAGTTTTTTTTTTTTTACACAATTTATTTACACATGATTCATTTATTTACACACTTTTCACAAGCACAGGACACAGCATGAAATACACTTTCGCACACTTTATAGGATCCCACATTACACTGTTTGTAACTGTAAGATCTTTCAAATGAAAAATATAGACATTAGCATGTGATTTTATTTGTTTTATTTATTTCCTCCACATCAGAATGAATATATATATTTATTTATTTATTTTATTTTTTTATGGGGAACATCACCACCACTAGTGATTGTAAGATGTTTTTTTTCTTTGAGTTTCCATACTTTTCTAATTATATTAACAGGAACAATGTACACATTTAATGTCCACATTAAATTCAATTCCATTAAATTCCATTTTTTTTCACTGAATCTCGAAAAATAATTAAATTAAGAAATGTGTTAATTGTTTCTATTCTGTAAAAAAGCACCATTTCTATTCAGAAAAGATTCAATCATCACTCGGCAGGTTTTGGTATGCAAATTAGCCGGTGACGTCATCTACATTTTTCTCCTGAAAAGAGTTGCCTTCAGTTTGAGGCGTTAGCATTAAAGTGTACCTTTTTTTTTCAGATATCACCTTTCGTGTAGTGTTATGTCGCTGTTTGTGAATGTAAAACATCTGCAAAGTTTCAAAAATCAAAGCGCATGACAAATGGAGTTATTGACTCCCAAAAGAAGGAACCGATTCTGAACAGCTGAAACGAGTCGTTAGTGATTCCAGACTTTACTTCCTGTATTCATCTACGTAGGTTTTTAACAAAAAACCCATCATCTGATCAAACAGTTTTGACCCGCCTTCAAACACTAGAGCTGTTTTCGCCAGTGCCCCTTTATTTGGAACATCTTGCGCCTCTGGATCACAACCTTTAAGTATGATTCATTATTTATGAATATATTTTCTACCGAGTTTCACCCGATTTTTAACTTTATAATCCTCCAAACACACACACTAGAAGATTCGCTCAGAGCGCGAGAACACACACCTGTCCATAGTAACGATTTCACAGGCACGAGGTCTCAGAGAAACTCGCGTTTCATCAAACATGACTTGAGTAGAGGATATCACTCGCAAGTCATTTTATTTATTAGCCTACGGAAGCCCTAAGTGGCCATGCATTATTCATTTTTTTTCTGTTGTTTTCCGTGATCTTGACATAACCAAAATCTTTTTTCTCACTGTAATTTTATTGTGAGAAAACCTGGTGCTTTGTGAGTGGGTAAATGTAATAATGTCCCGCTGTAGAGATGGACTTTGTCTCCACATTAAGAGAGGGAGGGATGTCCCTTCTCAAGTGTCTGACACTAATGTGGAAGTCGTCAATCCTACAGGGAGGAGGTATTCTTGTAGACCCCCCCAGAAGTTAGCATCACCCTGATTCCCTCGACTACGGCGCCCCCCTAGTGTCAGGTTAAAAAAAAAAAAAAAAACAGCCGTGTGTATTCCGTACCCTCGGTTTTGTAAACCGTGGGCATCGTGTTAAAGTTGGGTTTATATCGGACATTCGCTGTACATTCGAGCTTCTCTCTTCTATTTCTCAAGAAATAAACACACAAAAAGGACATAATGTGTATTGTCTTAATAATGTGTATCAAGTGAACACAGAACCAATACAGCTGAAAATATTTTAAAATTTTCTCCCGTTAAAGCCCGGAAGCGGAAGCGGGCTTTGGGAAACGCAGGTCATCAGCGCCTTATAGTAATGGAGTCAGTAAGGGACCATCTAAAAAGTGCATGACATGGGCAACTGTATAAGATTTTTATATGGCACAATAAGTTTATATGTGTAAAATAAAAGGTATATCATTAATATATATGCTATAAAAATTCGTTATCCATACTGTATCCCAACACCGGAATAAGTTAGATATCCTATTAAGTAGACGAATATAAACTTAGTAGTTTAATATTGTACAGTTGCCCAGGTCATGCACTTTTTAGACGGTCCCTTACTGACTCCATTACTATAAGGTGCTGACCTGCGTTTCCCAAAGCCCGCTTTTTTATTGTTATTTTTATTTATTATTACTATTATTTTTAATCCTGAGTGGGGTATTACTGATGTATTTTATGGCAAAATATAAAACCTGAACATATATTGAGCTTGTGTTAAGCACAGACCTTAAATCAGGCATTTAGCCCCCCAAAAAACCCCATTGACTTCTGGATGATGGATGTCCAGTACACCGGAAAATCGAGACCACGAGAAAAAAATAGAAAAAAAAAAATAATGATGCATGGCCGCTTAGGGTTTCCGTACACACCTGGTTCCACCTGTCTAATCATTTTGCCTTTCAATAGACTCAGATGTGTCTCTGCTTGTTTGGAATGAAAACCTGCAGCCAAACCGGTCCTTTCCGGATAAGATTGGACACCACTGATTTAATACGTCATTTGTGACACTGGAGGAAAAGTCATGCTGCAATTTAAATTATGAGCATGTTAGTGGTTTTTATATATATATATATATATATATATATATATATATATATATATATATATATATATATATATATATATATATATATATATATATACACCTCGGATGCATGTAAATCTATTGTATGAGAACTTTGAAACAAAATTAGACACGTTTCAAATCCATAATAGGTGTGTTTTAATGCTAAAAACCTGAAGTCATCCTACAGCCTGTCTCCGTTCTGTCATGGGCTGAGGTACGTAAATATCCTTATTTTATCCACACAATATGTTTTATATTGTCTTTAAAGTATTTAAGGATGTTTACTGGACGTGTTGGTGAGTATTTCCGATTGTGAATTGTAGAGTTTAGGAGTTTAGCGTCGTTTATTCAAGCAGGTGAGCCGCTGTGTATTAGTGTACACAGGACCCGAGTATAGGGAGATAAACCTGGATCACTTCTACATTAATGAACACACAAGGAGAAATAGATTTAATGAGAAACAGAGTTCATGTTAAACATGTTGACCAGGTGTTTCTCTCCTGAAAGAGAAGATGGACATCATGTGCATTCTTAAACTGTTATTAACCCTTTGCTGTCGAGCTCAAAACCTGATTTCAGATCCATATTTTACCTCCATGTTGGTTAATGATGACAGTTCTGTCACATGCTGCTGCTCAGTAAGTTTAAACGGGATTAGTTTAGTAAATTTAACCACAAACAGGGTTAATTTGATCGTTTTGGCCACCTGGCAGTGGATGAAGTGCTCTGGTCTACAGCTTTAGGTTGTAGAAGTTGTTTGTGTTTATTGTCACATACTCGTACAGTACAGTGACATAATAGGTTGTTTTTGTTTACAGTTTGTTTAGGATTGAGATGTCTGCTGTGGAACAGTAACCGCGTGGTTCTGCTGGGGTTTGACCTCACACGTGTTGCGGTGTTTCAAGCTAATGAATGTTCTTAATCTTTATATTTGCTATATATGGTCATTTCCTTTCAAACAATCTACTTCCTGCTTCTGAAGAAAACGTTACAGTTGAAAGATTTGTGAAAATTTGAACTCGGAAGGTCGTGAGTTCAAATCCCAGCCCTGCCAAGCTGCCACTGCTGGGCCTTAACCCTTAAATGCTCAGTTGTCTAAATTACAGAAATGTAAGTTGCTCTGGATAAGGGCATCTGCCAAACGCAAATAATAATACTAAATAAATAAATAAATAAATAAATAAATAATCCATCACTTGGTAGTATAAATGGAAATACAGGAAGTGTATTCAGAAATGTGGCAGGCAGATATTCCCAGCTGGAGTGGAGCTCTGACATGTTTGCTTTGCTGTCTCTTTTTGTTATGAAAGCAATGACCAGCAGAGGGCGCTACTGGCTTAAATATCTGTTACACAAAGAACTCCTTGAGCATGTAAAGGCATGATGGCAGCCATTTTAGAAGAGATTCTCACCGCCATTTAATGGTTCCCACACGGTGATGTTAAAAGTATTGAGTAAACCGATCACTGTCTCGCTGTTCTGTGGGCAATTTGTATACACCTGTATAAGGTAGTATGGTATTGTATAGAATGGTATAGTGTGGTATTGTAGTATGGTATGCGCCTTGTATAATCAGAGTAAATGCATTGACTGCACAGAGTGAAGAGATTTTCAGTTATATTCTTTGATTATGTGCGTGCATCAAAGTGTAAATTGATATTTAATTTATATATGAGGATTACACTGTTCTCATTTGTAAGTTATTAAGTCAACTGGATGATTCTGTATTCAGACCACTATGTCAATTGAGAATTTTTTATCATTATATAAAAAGATATATTTTTGATGTAATATTATTGTTGCATATGGTATGGATAATGATGTTAGTTTGTGTAACTTGACAGTTGTTTGTCAGTGTTTCTGAGGTGTGATTCAGACTTATTATTGGAACTTCTCTAATTATTTGCACTTCATCTGTTAAGGAGTAAAATTCTATCTAAATAATGTGATTAGTGTGTTGTTTTATGTAGCACCGTGGTCCTGGAGGAACGTTGTTTCGTTTCACTGTGAACTGTAACAGCTGTATATGGTATAAATGATAATAAAACAATTTGAACTTGAAAAAACCTGGTCATGTGGTGATAATGACAATCTAAATTTAGATTTCTAATTAATAAAATTAATGCAGGATTTACTGGAAGATCTGAATGTCTGAGAGTTGAAACTTAAACACTGACTGACTTCTAATATACACCAGTCACCCATAACATTTAAATCTGCCTGCCTAATATTGTATAGGTCCCCCTTGTGCTGCTAAAACAGCTCTGACTGAACGAGGCATGGACTCAACAAGACCTCTGAATGTGCCTCCATGGATCAGACTTGTTTCTCCAGCACATGCCACAGATGCTGGATCGGATTGAGATCTGGGGAATTTGGAGGCCAAGTCAACAGCTTGAACTCTTTGTTCCTCAAACCATTCCTTAAACCACGCCGTGTAGCAGGGTGCATTATCCTGCTGAAAGAGGTCACTGCCATTAGCCTTTGACATGAAGTGGTGTACATGGCCTGCACATTATTTTGGTGGTACGTGTCAATGTAACATCCACATGAATGCCAGGACCAAAGCTTTCCAGTTGTCCTCCCTTAGACCACTTTTGGTAGGTACTAACCACTGTATACTGGGAACACCACACAAGACCTGCCATTTTGGAGATGCACTGACCCAGTCAGTGGTTTCCTGGTAACATGACAAACTGCTTTTTTTGTCTCATTAAGTTTAAGTGAAAGGAAAAATAGAGGCTGCTGAGGGAGCAACTGTTTATAGCTGCTATGAACTAAGTGAGAACAGGAACTGACTTGTTCAGCATACTTTGCACAGCATTACATAGAACTATAAATAGAAGCATGGCACGTCATTATACTGAAAACCTTTATCTAGAATTCAGAAACTAAATAAAACACGTTACTGTGGTCCTGAGGACCTGTTTTGATGAAACACTGAAACCACAATGATACTAAAACCACATGTCCTGAACAGGAAATAACCAACAACTGGGTAAAATACATTATGGATGGACTGGCACCCTGTCCAGGGTGTACCCCGCCTTGTGCCCGAAGCTCCCTGGGATAGGATCCAGGTTCCCCGTGACCGTGAAAAGGAGTAAGCGGTAGAAGATGGATGGATGGATGGACTTTCTTCTTCCAGTCAGTAAATATCGCCACCTACCGGCACCATTCTGCAATGAGTAGCATTTTAAAGTGGGCAGCAAAAAATATATCAAGGAAGTGTAGAATAAAGAAGGTAAATAACTTCCTAACAATAAGATGTAGTGGCTTTAGCCCTGAGGTTACTACAGTATTTTATTAAATTAATATGGATTAATTACAGGGTAGAAATAGTTACTTTCCCAAAAAATACCTTCATGTTAGCTGACTAGCAAACCCTGTCACACTAGCCTAGCGTGTGTTAGCTGGCTAACCGCACATCAGCTTACTGGAAGATCCACAGTTAATTCAGAAAATGAAAGGTGATTGTATGAAAACATACATATTGTATGAAATTATTTTTTATTTTTATTTTTTGTACCTCAGGATTGTTTCGTAGGTTAGCTAGTTAGTATAGGGTATAAAGTGTAATCAATGTGTGTATCTACAAAGTTTACTAATGTTTGGATATGTTCATCAGGTATAATCTGGTATGTATACCCAATGTATACCCAACAGTTAAGAATTACTTGTGGGAAGCATTATATAAACTCATAGTACACTTGTTGGTCAAGTTATAAGTGTGTATTGAGTTAGAAGAATTCTGTGTCTTACTAAAGAGTAGGCCTAATTCTTTTCTATGTCAATCCGTACCTCTGCACAGCAGGCATAATCTAAAACTATAAAACACTTCTAACACGTTGTATTCGAAATGTGAACATTAAGTGCTTTGTGTTTGTCTAAAGCAGCTTCACTCTGTGGCAGTAAATTAAGAACCGTGTGTTTGTCTGAAGCAGCTTCACTTTGTGGCAATAAAAAAGCAATTATGCACATTCCAGAACTGGGTTTCCAAACAAAGCCCCCTAAGCTTGCACATCAGTGTCAAAAGAAGAGATAAGAATTCCAGGAGGAAAGAACAAGATGAGGCTATAGGGTGAATTATGTAACACAGTAAAAAACCCAGGTCTGGTCAAACTTTTAAAGAACATACGCATGCGCTACAAATATAAGGTATCATATGGGTGAGAATAATTAGTTAAAGCGATGGAGATTGGTCTGTTCTAGAAAGAAAAGGTGAATGCCCCACCCAGGGATAATTTTACTTTTATATAAAGGTATATAAAGACATGTTTGTGTATGTATAATTCAGACCCGCTGCAGACTGTCTCACTTTATTGTTTCAATAAAGTTGTGTTACTTTTTGACATCTACAAGCCCTCTGTCTCTGAATTTTTTTGACTTAGGCTGGAAGGATTGATTTTCCTCAACATTATACGATCAGACTTCTGGGCCTGTGACTAAACACTGCTGTTGTGGATTAATGAACAACGATCAATTTTTTTCTTCTGTATCCTCTGATTTTCCGCAGCCCCCCACCATCCGACTGATTAGCAGGGCTGTGGTCACGTACTGCAAGCATTCAGCAGCTTCCCCTAACATACATCCCCCCTCCCCCCAACATAACACACACTGTTCTTGGTGTTCTCAAGTTACTGAAAGAGTAATTACTGATTTCACTGCTCACAAGAAGATGCAGACAGGTGACAGATAAAATGTAAAATCATATAAAAGGAAAATTTTAAGAAGAATTAGGATTATGCCTTGTTTGAGGATTTGGCTCGTGCAGCTTTACATAGGGAGGAACATGTTTTTAGCACCACTGGAAACTCTATGTTGAAAGTGAGGAGTGGAATATCAGTCCATTTCATTTGTACAATGCCATTTTAGTTGATCTCTATTCTAGTGCTTTTAGCTATGAGTACATTTCAGTGACACGTCTAACCTTCATTCATATCAATCACACTGCAATACATTACATTTCCAAAACTGGCAGCAGAAAACAATTGATGAATTTTCACCCCACTGCAGAGTTTCTAAATGTAATTGGGGCAGTAGAATGCACACATGTACTCATAAATCTTTGAAAAATGCATTTATTACACAAACCTCTCGTAAAAGTGCCAAATAAATTATTTTTGTTTTGCTTCATGTAACAGTCCCTCTATTTCATTGAAGTTCAACTTTAGATTTATACACATGCTCCATGTTCTCCACAACACGCAGCGCCAAGAGCCAATGACCTGGCTTTTTAAAGTTATTTACCGTATAAGGCAAGTTCTGGGCTTTCTTTATGCAAATGAGAGAGGCTGTGAACAAGCTCATCAATTTAGAATGTGTGAGACTTCTCACACATTCAGTGAGTGAGATTTTAAGTGAGACTTAACGGTCATTGTGTACAGTTGTGTGATAAACACCAATTTTCTTGAGTAATGGTGGCACTTACACACAAATATTGAACTTGTTTTATGCACACTTTGATAAAAGAGACCCCCAGGACTTCTGATGCCTTGCTGGTAAAGAAGTTGCTAAAATAGTGTTTTTTAATAATATTTTTTAAATGCATTTTGGCTGTGGGACATGGTAAAGTGTCAGCTGTGGACGTAGAAGAGGCGGGCTAAACTGGCAGATAATGCGTGATGATTTGTGTCTGTTTGTGCTTTTAGTGCCTCCCATTACCCACGAGCGAAAGACAGGCATGCACACGCACGCACACACCAGAACCTGAAGATGTGAAAGCCACGAGTTTTGTTGCTTCTGCTGAGTTTTTATCTACAGTGGTGCTTGAAAGTTTGTGAACCCTTTAGAATTTTCTAAAACATCATGATTTTCACACAAGCCCTAAAAGTAGACAAAAAGAACCCAATTTAAAAAAACAAGGCAAAAATATTATACTTGGTCAATTTTTTATTAAGGAAAATGATCCAATATTACATATCTGTGAGTGGCAAAAGTATGTGCACCTTTGCTTTCAGTATGCGGTGTGAGCTCCTTGTGCAGTAATAACTACAGATAAACATTTGGGGTAAGTGTTGATCAGTCCTGCACATCGGCTTGGAGGAATTTTATCCCGTTCCTCAGTACAGAACATCTTCAACTCTAGGAAGTTAGTGGGTTTCCTCACATGAACTGACTGCTTCAGGTCCTTCTACAAACCTGCACTCGTATAAGAGGTGAAGGGGCCTAACAGGCAGGGTGATGGGTAATGGAAAGTGTATCTACAGACTGATTATGCATATGACCACAGATCTCACAGACACACATCAAGACAGTGTTCATTAGCAGAAAACAACACCCAAAACACTTCTATATCAGCTGGTGGTGTTAATGACCATAAACCCTCCATAGGAAATAACCCACACCTTTGTAAACAAAAGCTCCATTACAAAAGTTTCAGAGTGCATCTCTTGGGTTTAGACCCATTTCAGTTTCTTTGCAGAGCCCAAGGGTTCACACCCACCTCCACTCCGGCACTGTGTCAGGTTTGATGTTTGTTTTCACCCATTTCTTACAGGAATGACTATAATTTTAACAAAGCACTATTTTATTAGACATAATGATTAAAAGGAGAAAGAATTTGAACTTCCATATTTGTTCTGTTTGACTCCAGCCCTACATCTGTGGCACGTCCTCCATCCAGAGTAATTATTCTGTTGTTGTTAAACATGTTTACAGGCTGCTGAGTAGGTGACATAAGCACATTTCAAGGTATGTAGATGTACCTACTCAAAAGTGTTGGAAACAAATTCGGTACTATTCAGGGTGTATGTGCAGAACCAAAAGGCAGCAAGAAGGTGGGCTTAAACCCTTGAATGTGACAAAGAAAATTAAAGAGGTCTAAACCCCTTTTATGAAGAGATGTACTGAATCTTTGTCTTTCTAAAATCCCAATATACGCCTCCACATCAATGGTACCATCACACATGTGCAACTCTATTATGCAAGTAGGAAGCCACACATCAACTCTATGCAGAAACGCTAATGAGTTCTCTGGGCCAGAGCTCATCTCAGATGGACTGAAAGGCAGTGGAAACGTGTGTTGTGGTCAGATGAGAACACGTTTAAGATTGTTTTTGAGAAAAACTGACCCCGAATTCTGAGTGCCAAAGAAAAAGACCAACCAGACTGTTATAAGCGGAAGGTGTAAAAGCCAGCATCTGTGATGGTATGGGGTGCATCAGTGCCCAAGGCATGGGTGACTTGCAAATGTGTGAAGGAACCATTGATGCGGAGGTGTATATTAGGATTTTAGAGAGACATATGCTGCCATCAAGGCAACGTCTTTTCCCAGGAAGTCCATGGTTATTTTAGCAGGACAATGACATGCCTCGTCCTGCATGTGCTACAACAGCGTGGCTTCGTAGACACAGAGTGTGTTTGCTTGACGGGCCTGCCAGCAGTCCAAATCTGTCTCCTATGGCCCATCGTAGGCTTAGGCTAAAAATCACATTAGCATAGTGTGTGTTAGCTGGCTAACTCAACATCAAATTACTGGAAGAGCCACAATTAATTCAGAAAATGGAGGAGGTGATTGTATGAAAATGTACATATTGTATGAAATCCATCCATCCATCCATCTTCAACCGCTTACTCCTTTTCAGGGTCGGGGAACCTGGAGCCTATTCCAGGAAGCATCGGGCACAAGGTGGGGTACACCCTGGACAAGGTGCCAGTCCATCACAGGGCACAATCACATACACACTCACACACCCATTCATACACTACGGACACTTTGGACATGTCAATCAGGATTGGTTCATAGGTTATCTCGTTAGCTCACTGATGTATTAGCACGCTAATGCTAGCTCACCAAAACTCTCTAAGGCTAAATGAACTATCATGAACTATACAGTTCAATTAACTTTTTTTTTTCTTAGTTCTTCTCGTCCTGTTTCTTTTTTTTTGTCCCATAAAGACACATATTTCTTGTGGTGGTGAAATTTCTGTAACACTGATATCATTTATCGTCATTTTCACATTTAGGAATAAAAGTTGTCCTGAGGCCATCAGTCTGATCTCAAAACCGCTTCTGAAGTTTATTACTCGATCAGACCTGTTCCTTTTCACTGTTCCTGTGTGAAAACAACACGATTAAGAAACACAATCAACTATGTTGTTAATAAACTACTGCAAAAGAGACATTTACCACAAAAATCACAATCTCTCTCTCTCTCTCTCTCTGCACATGGGCGGTGCAGGAGTGAGTGTGGTGTGTGGAGCGCGTGTGAACGGTTTGGCATTTTGCCAAAGTTTTCTGCGAGTTTGTTTTTATTTTATTTTATTTAACTTATTGAATGTTAAGTTATGTGAGTTATCGGTGATTGGTGAAAGTTGGGAGTGGGTAAGAGGGAGCGGGACGCCATGGCCCCTGAGGCCGGAGGGGAGACACTGTCTCTCCTCCATGGTGTCAGGTGGGTACCGGAGAATGGAGAACAGGTGGAGGAGGTTCTGCTAGCGATGGGAGAGCAGGTCGGGTGTGAAAACATCGACTCCGCCTCCCGAATGAACAAAGTGGTGGTTGTTTTTCTAAAGAAAGAAAGATTCGCCAACACGCTGTGTGAAAATGGAATATTGCTGAAAGGTGTCATGCTACATGTTACCCCTCTTTCTGCCCCTGCGACATGAGTCGTTATTTCAAACGTACCCCTCTTCATCAA
The DNA here is from genome assembly GCF_001660625.3 of Ictalurus punctatus. Classification (NCBI taxonomy): domain Eukaryota; kingdom Metazoa; phylum Chordata; class Actinopteri; order Siluriformes; family Ictaluridae; genus Ictalurus; species Ictalurus punctatus. Next base: position 27,558,269 of record NC_030429.2, on the reverse strand, counting down.
AGACGAGCTGATAATGAAGGAGCTGGCCTGCTTCGGAAAGCCCCATGACTGATCTTCCGCTCGGCTGTAATAACTCGGTGAAACACGTCCTGTCTTTCCGGAGACAGGTTTATATGTTTATTAACAACCGCGACCAAAAACTGGATGTTAACTTTAAGTGTAAAGTCGGCGACAGCAGCTACAGCGTTTTTGCCACCACGGAACGCCTGAGGTGTTTTGGGTGTTGGGAGATCGGGCATAAAAGGCTGAGCTGCCCACGCAGAGCGGTGCAGCCTGGGAGCTCTGGGGGCGACATGGCCGGGTACAGCAGCAGCAGCAGCGCAGAGACAGTCAGCGGGGGAACACCGGAGAACAGGAGCCTGGGGCAGAGGGGGGGTAACGACACACCGAGGTTACAGCAGGAAGAGGTCAGTGACGAACACAACACCACTGAAATAATCACAGCACCCAGTGACAGCACCAACACCCGTGCCCATGATAGTAATAAAACCAACACCGCAGACAGCACTCATAGCAAACCCTACACCGCTATCGCTGTCGGAGACAGTGACTCCACACAAGAGCAACAGAAGAACACACAGGACAAGAACATTGAGAAAAATAAAACTGAACTGGAAACAATAACATGGTGGAGGAATCGTTCAAACAGCCACAGCACAATGTTGAGAAGTTGGAGGACTTGGGCCCAGAGTGCAGTGCAGGAGCTACAGGAGAGGAACCCCTCACAGACACGGAGGAGGAAGACATCACCCCAGAACAACCACACACATTTAACTGTCCAGAACAACCTGAACCTGTTCTACACCACAGAGCAGATCAACCGGTTTCTAGAACTGACTAAAGGAAAACAAAATACTGACAAACTTCTTCCCAGACTGGAGAAACTTCATCAGATCTGTACAACACACCATGGGCGTAATGTCACCAAGGAGACGCTACAGATTGAGGGGGGGGGGTCTATGGGGCTCTTCTTTTAAAATAAATAAATAAATAAAAATTTAAATATGTAAATATACCAAAACTGATGTACTAAATGTGTTAAAAAGTCAAGTCTCTCTCTCTCTCTCTCTCTCTCTCTGAGTTTCGCGGGCGCGCGTGTTGCCTAGTAACGCAGAGGTTCAGGGCTCGAGCGGTCCTCGCGCGCTGCTGTCCCTCAGTGAAGTGATGTTTCTGTGGTGAATGGAGACACAGTGTACCGTGTTTTAGGAGAGAGTAAAAATAAACAACCAGAATCCGAATAAGAAATAATTCTTCTGTGAAGTATCACCTGAATCACACAAGGGGCTCTGACACATCTCCACTGAAGGATAGAATTCGGATTAAACCCCGAATATTTTTTCTTCCTAACTTTTTTCTCACAGTGTACTGAAGCTGTCATCCAATCAGAGCGGGGCAGGCTGTAGTGCTGCTTTTTCATTGGTCAGAACAACAGGAGCAAAACTAAAGGGTACTAAAACATTGTTTTGTTTGTTTGTTTATTTGTTTGTTTGTTTGTTTGTTTAACTTTAGATAAACACAAGTTAGATTTCTGTATTCCTCTGTCACTGATGCTTGAAATAATCCACATTTCTGCAATTCAGTATGAACATGATGTATAAATATCAACAAAATTCTTCCATAAACACCACACCCTTAAATAACCCTGCTGAAACAGTAGATCCCTTACCTACATGCTTCTTAACTGTGAAGAAGTAATTTTACAATACAGTCTGGATCTGAAATTAAAATCCTGCTCATAAATAAAATTAACCTATTTTAATTTCTCAAAAGATCCTTTCACATGTCTTAACGTGTATACTATCAGTGTTAGTACATCATCTATGATAATCTCCTCTCTAATTAAATAGACAATGTCTTTTATATTCTTTAACCCTTTACACACTGAATAAGTTCACTCCGTCCAGTAGGTGGCAGCAAAAGGATACTGTACATGTGCTACACTCCTGTATTACTGTAGTCTACACCTCTAACATGCAGTGAAGATAAATCACATCAATACTTTAACACTTTATTTACATCACAAGCCTTTATATTAAACTATTTAATGTCTGATTCCAGGATTGCAGTGCTGATTCTCTCTCACTAATATTACATTCTTCAAATCTGTATACAAAGGTAAAGTACATTTTAATCACAGGTAAACATTTATTCACAACAACCTGTGTGTGTGTGTGTGTGTGTGTGTGTGTGTGTGTGTGTGTGTGTGTGTGTGTGTGTGTGTGTACATTTTAGATATATCTTTGGTAACATTATTAAAATAATTTTTTTTTAAAGTTACTTGCTAGTATGGGGACATTTTGAAACTAATGCTCCTGTTAAACAACTGCGCTTCCTAAATATATATTTAATTAAAATTCTCCTTATAAGGTTTATTTTAAAAAAAAAGACAGAAATAAAAGCAGGAAACTGCACCACGTCTCTGTCCACGTTTCACATGTGTTTATATAAAGCTTTGGGCTTTTGTCTGGAGTAAAATAAACACAGTAATTCACCTTCAGGAATTCATTTATTTGATATTGATTATATCAGTCATTTACTTCGTATTGGCCTGTACACACAGTGCAGTGTTACATGTTACACAGGACTAAAGTCTTTTAACCACTAGAGCTCTAGTGTGCACTTATAGCCCAAAGAAACAAACATCTTCAACACATCTGGCTTTAATGCTTCAACTCTTCATGAAGCTTTAACATCACTACTTTTAACATTGGAACTCTTTTAAGAGCAAAATGTACCAGAGAGTCCTTGTAAATATTTTGTTATTGCTGTTGTTTGAAGTTAAGACATTTTTGAATAGTTAAATGAATGTTTTCCTCGATTCATTGTTGAACAATTATTTAAAAATTGAAGTTTAAGAGTTACGAGAGCTGAATGACGGCACAGTTGGGGAATCACCCAGATAACATGCTTTTGGGGGCGGAACAGGAAGTCATTAATCTTCAGACCACACGGATTATTAGTGAGTACTTGATGTATGCGAGGTCGATGGGATCGTAGCAGGTTCTCTGCTGATTCTGATCCTCATGCTGCTGATGATTTCTGGGCCGTCATGAGACACTTGTGTAGGTCACAGAGGTCAAATCAGACAGGTGCAGGTCCACTTCCTGCAGAGAGAAACATCTCATAATGTGACGTTATTAGTCTGCTTTAATAGTGACATGATCTCAGCGCTGACTTCCATCAACTACATTTCATCATTTCATCATTTTTCTGGTACCTTCTCGTTTGAGTCCCCAGTGGAAGAACACTTATCTGAAAAATAAGAGAATTTAACATAGACAAAGACGACAATCTCAAAAATGTCAAACACACAGATTTCACTACACAGCTTTTTACAATCACTAACGTTTTCATTACACATTCATTCTGCACTAGTGTATAAGGGCTGCTGCACAGCCTGGAACAACAGGAAGTGTCGTAAATAAAGGGAAGTGTGTGTGACAGGGTGAACGGTGTAAATGTTGGTCTTCAGGCTGTAAGTTCTCACCTTGTAGCGTGGAACAGTACAGAGAGGAGCAGATGATGCTTATTGAAACAAAGACCGCACACACACATGATAGGATTATAATAATAATTCCACAGAGTGCAGGACCTACAGACTGCTGTGTGTCTGAACGATCAGTCTCATGATGCTGATCAGCTGAAACACAGAGGAACACAGAGATATCAGTAAAGTATCTGAGAGGAAAGTGTATCAGATGACATTCTGATATCTTTTATAAGTTTAATTTAGTGTTAAACACACAACGATCAGGCTGTCGCTTATACACTGTGTAACAATAAACAACAACAACAATAACCGAGAGAAAAGTGTTTTCTTTTCTTCTTTATTAATCATCACAGTAGTTTCAGCTCACCACATCTGTACTGATATCTCCTTATATTTTTCTTTTATTAAGGTTTCTCTCAGTCATGAATCTGGGACATGAGTCACTATTTGAAACACTTTTCTCCTCCACACTGAACTGATCTCCTCAGAGTTCAACAACATTCTCAACACTGCTCTTTAAAGTGTGGCTGAACAAAATAAAGAACCCTTGAAGAAAATGAAGCAAGAGAGGAAATAATGTCCAGATTAGCAGAACTTTAAAAAGTCTGGAGTGTCAGGTGCGCGAGATTTTACTGTTTGTTCATAAAAATAATCCTTGAAATAATACACAAGATATCAATAATAATATGAAAAATAAACACACGAACTAAAACCAAATTAAATAGCAATAATCAGACTGAATAAAGTATTGGCACCCACCTGTAAAGTCCAGTCTGATGGGTTTCCCAAACTGAATGTGTGTTGCGTCGTTTCGACCTCCACAGAAATAAAATCCCAGATGTGTCTCTAACTCCAATAATCACTAAACTGACTGAACTGCTGCTTTCTGTCATATCAAAGTGACTCTTGTTCACATTATAACTGAGGGAAAAGGTTTTCTTCAGGTTAAATTTTTCAGCAGATATCAGCAGCTTCACCTCCTCAGATCTCAGTCGATACCACGATATCTCAGAATAATTAGTGATGTTACAGAGCAGGGTGATGTTCTCTCCAGGATGGACAGATATATGATCAGTTGAAGCGATCTCAAGGAGACACGGTGTAAAGAAACCTGAAGGAACAACAAGAGAGCAGATTCATCATCACTGTCCAAACCAGCTGTAGTGCATTAATACATTCAGAGTCCTGAACATTACTCACACTTTCACAGCTACAGCGGCTAATAACAGTCTTTTATAGTTTACTATCTGATCATCTGCTAATGTGTGTATGAACTCACCAAACAGCATCTGTAGAAGAAATGTAGACAGGAGTTTGGCCATTTCTCACACACTCCCTCCAGCGCTCTGAGGACAAGTGCTGCTGTTTCACATCTGGTTTTAGCCACACGGTCCTACATCCTGTTCTGTATTTTGTCAGTTCAATAATCTGCTCACATCACCGGTGTTCTTCTTAGACGGTGCGTACAGATCCGAGCACATTCATCATTTTATCAGTTTATTTTCTTTACACGATCCACCAACAATGCTAACATGAACATCCTAGCAGGCTGAAGGAAAAACATTTTAGCACAATAAGACCCTGAGCGTATGTCAGAAGAGGGACAGATCCATGCTAGCAGAATAAATCATAAATCATATTGTTTTAACTGATATTTAGCTGCAATATGCAGAAATGTTTGGATTTATAAGCAACAGCTGAGTATAAATACTTAAGCCGGTTCACACTGTAGGATTTTGACCACGATTTAGTCGTCTGATGAATAAATGAATAAATCTCTGAGACTAATTTGGAGAATCCTAAAAGATTCCTATAATCCTGGGCCAAAATCTGTAGTCTTTGATCGGTAGTTTGACGTGTTCCCCGACAGCAGATTAATGGCCGTTGTGATCAGATTTTCCCTCTGATTAAATTCTGGCAGTGTGAGAAGATTTGAGGCACAGTCCTGTAGTGTGACTTCTCCTACTCCGTACGAGTCTTATTGTGTGCATCAGTTTTTCACGTCTTGTACAGTCTGACATTAATGAGAACTGAGATCCTACAGTGTGACATGGCTCACAGTACAGCGGGGATCGTGTTCGTACAGTCTGACAAGCAGCAGTCACAAAGGACTATTAAAAATCACACAGTGTTCACCCGGATTAAAAATAAGTGCAGTCAGTCTGCAGTCCCATGTTCATATCAGATATTCTGCTGCAAATCATAATAAACTGTCTACAGCCGTACACTCCTGGGCAAAGAAAAATGGGATAACACCTCATACCATTCTGCATGCGTACAACTTTCACATATTAACTTAAAAAAATCAATTTATTGCTTCACCATTTCTTCAACATTTGGAAACCTTGTACCTTTCTTTTAAGGTGTTCAATGTATTGATGGGATTGTTTATATTTCTTATAATATACTGACTTAAAGACAAAATGGAAACCAAAGCAAATGATTATTAATATGTAAATAATAAATGGTTTAGTATTGATCAAAGTTGTATATAAATCAAACTTATTACATCTACATGTTTTTTTTTTTCTTTGAGTTTCCATACTTTTGTAATTATATTAACAGGAACAATGTACACATTTAATGTACACATTTAAATTCAATGCTCCAATGTTTTGAAGCATTTATTTAAAAAAAAATTAATGTAAATAATAATAATAATAGTGGTGATGTTAATAACCACACACTGTGAACAGGAAATAGCCCACAACTGGGTAGAAGAAAAGAACAGATCAGGACGTACCTTCTGAATACAGAAGCACTCAGTAATCTTACTGATTTAAATAATTAAGTGGAATCAGAGATACATAAAATCACTGATAGACTGTACAGAGAATATAAACATCACTGACTGTTCATTCTTTACTAATTTACACTTACACTCACTGTCACAGAAATCAGAATAAAAATCTGACTATTTAGTACTCTGTGTGTGTGTGTGTGTGTGTGTGTGTGTGTGTGTGTGTGTGTGTGTGTGTGTGTGGTTTTGTATGAAATGTTGTGGTCTGGCCTGCAGCAGATCATAACAGGACCGTTATTTGTGACTTGTCAGTCTGGTAAACATTAAAGTCACCTGTGTTGATCAAATGATGTTCTGTAGCTCGTCTTCCTGCAGAAAGACACAATGGAGAAGAAGAGAACTGTTTAAGTTTAAATGGTAATAGAGCTCATTATTACAGTTTATATTACAGTGCTGTTGAATTCTGGATTGTGATTGGTCGGAAGGTGTTGAATAATTTTCTATAACAGCAGCTCTGACAGTAGTGCAGCTGCAAATCACAAGTTTATAGTAATGCCCTGGTTTTAATATCTTATCGTTTCTATAGCAACAACTCATCCACAGGGACTTGTACGGCAAACACATAAATAGATTAAAACATAAGGAAATGTTTCTATAGTAAGGAGAGGTTTATTTAACATTTATGGAAAGAGACTCCAGCGTCAGTGCTTTGTAACAGTCAGAGGTAAAGTTGTAACTTGAAGTTTTCTGGCATCTTCAGGACAGGGGAGTTTATGCTTTGTAGTTTCCTGTTTACACAACAAGCCGTGTTTTTTTTTGTTGTTTTTTTTGTCGTATTAACTTCAAGAGAGAAAAAACACTGAGGCTGGTGATGGAACGACTATTTATAGCTGCTATCACGTAAGTGAGAACAGGAACTAACTAGTTTCGCAAACTTTCCACAATGTAATATATAATTATAAATACATTTAAAAAAAACAGTGCATGACATTTGTTAATAAATTAAATATTGTTATTGTTGGCAAATTGTTGTGTTATATGATGAATATATTTGAGTGTAAATGGTGCTTGCTGAAGAAGTCTAAGAGGAAGGGGATCTGCAGTATGAACTCCTGAACGTTGGTTGTTAATCAGGGAGGAAAATACACAATGTAGATCGTGCTATAATGAATACTCATTGTCTAAATGCTCTAATGGGGGATTATACTGAAAACCTTTATCGAGAATTCAGAAACATAATAAAACACGTTACTGTGGTTCTGAGGCCCCGTTTTGATCAAACGCTGAAACCACAATGATACTAAAACCACATGTCCTGAACAGGAAATAACCAACAACTGGGTAAAATACAATCGATTCCTTTTCTTCTGAACTGAGACACAAGATCTCACTTAATATTCTCATCTGCTATGTTCAGTGAGGAGTAATAACAAAATGCTGTAATGTTTAATATGTCTATTATAAATCTATAATTTCTTAGAATTAATTTGCAGTCAGGTTTAACAGACCGTATTAAAACCTAAAGAGTTTTACAGGGATTAGAAGAAAGATTTAACCCTCCATCAGAATCTGATAACTGACATTTAATCTCTCTTCAAATAAAGATATAAAATAAAGTTCAAGACCTGTCCTGTTTTGTGGACTAAGATTTATATGTATGACGTTCTTCTTCCAGTCAGTAAATATCGCCACCTACCGGCAACATTCTGCAATGAGTAGCATTTTAAAGTGGGCAGAAAAATATATCAAGTGTAGAATAAAGAAGTTAAATAACTGGCTAACAATAAGATGTAGTGGCTTTAGCCCTGAGGTTACTACAGTATTTTATTAAATTAATCTGGATTAATTACAGGGTAGAAATAGTCACTTTCCCAAAACACACACACACACACACACACACACACACACACACACACCTCATCACCCTCTGACTTGGTGCAAGCCATATTCAATCTCAAAAGAGCCATTCACTGCCTGTTTAACGAAATACTGAGCAGCTGAAACATAATATTCCTCCCTACATTTTAATCTTATAGACAAGAACAGATTAAAGTTCTATAAAAACAGTGCAAATAATGTGGAACTATTAGCATTATAATGTTTATTAAAAAAAAGAAAAAAGACAGAAATAAAAGCAGGAAACTGCAGCACGTCTCTGTCCACGTTTCACATGTGTTTATATAAAGCTTTGGGCTTTTGTCTGGAGTAAAATAAACACAGTAATTCACCTTCAGGAATTCATTTATTTGATATTGATTATATCAGTCATTTACTTCGTATTGGCCTGTACACACAGTGCAGTGTTACATGTTACACAGGACTAAAGTCTTTTAACCACTAGAGCTCTAGTGTCACTTATAGCCCAAAGAAACAAACATCAACACATCTGCCTTTAATGCTTCAACTCTTCATGAAGCTTTAACATCACTACTTTTAACCTTGGAACTCTTTTAAGAGAAAAATGTACCAAAGAATCCTTGTAAATATTTTGTTGTTGTTGTTGTTGTTTGAAGTCAAGACATTTTTGAATAGTTAAATGAACGTTTTCCTCGATTCATTGTTGAACAATTATTTTAAAAATTGAAGTTTAAGAGTTACGAGAGCTGAATGACGGCACAGTTGGGGAATCACCCAGATAACATGCTTTTGGGGGCGGAACAGGAAGTCATTAATCTTCAGACCACACGGATTATTAGTGAGTACTTGATGTATGCGAGGTCGATGGGATCGTAGCAGGTTCTCTGCTGATTCTGATCCTCATGCTGCTGATGATTTCTGGGCCGTCAGGAGACACTTGTGTAGGTCACAGAGGTCAAATCAGACAGGTGCAGGTCCACTTCCTGCAGAGAGAAACATCTGATAATGTGACGTTATTAGTCTGCTTTAATAGTGACATGATCTCAGCGCTGACTTCCATCAACTACATTTCATCATTTCATCGTTTTTCTGGTACCTTCTCGTTTGAGTCCCCAGTGGAAGAACACTTATCTGAAAAATAAGAGAATTTAACATAGACAAAGACGACAATCTCAAAAATGTCAAACACACAGATTTCACTACACAGCTTTTTACAATCACTAACGTTTTCATTACACATTCATTCTGCACTAGTGTATAAGGGCTGCTGCACGGCCTGGAACAACAGGAAGTGTCGTAAATAAAGGGAAGTGTGTGTGACAGGGTGAACGGTGTAAATGTTGGTCTTCAGGCTGTAAGTTCTCACCTTGTAGCGTGGAACAGTACAGAGAGGAGCAGATGATGCTTATTGAAACAAAGACCGCACACACACATAATAGGATTATAATAATAATTCCACAGAGTGCAGGACCTACAGACTGCTGTGTGTCTGAACGATCAGTCTCATGATGCTGATCAGCTGAAACACAGAGGAACACAGAGATATCAGTAAAGTATCTGAGAGGAAAGTGTATCAGATGACATTCTGATATCTTTTATAACTTTAATTTAGTGTTAAACACACAACGATCAGGCCGTCACTTATACACTGTGTAACAATAAACCAACAACAACAATAACCGGGAGAAAAGTGTTTTCTTCTCTGCTTTATTAATCATCACAGTAGTTTCAGCTCACCACATCTGTACTGATATCTCCTTATATTTTTCTTTTATTAAGGTTTCTCTCAGTCATGAATTTGGGACATGAGTCACTATTTGAAACACTTTTCTCCTCCACACTGAACTGATCTCCTCACAGTTCAACAACATTCTCAACACTGCTCTTTAAAGTGTGGCTGAACAAAATAAAGAACTCTTGAAGAAAACGAAGCCAGAGAGGAAATAATGTCCAGATTAGCAGAACTTTAAAAAGTCTGGAGTGTCAGGTGCGCGAGATTTTACTGTTTGTTCATAAAAATAATCCTTGAAATAATACACAAGATATCAATAATATTATGAAAAATAAACACACGAACTAAAACAATATTAAATAGCAATAATCAGACTGAATAAAGTATTGGCACCCACCTGTAAAGTCCAGTCTGATGAGTTTCCCAAACTGAATGTGTGTTGCGTTGTTTCGACCTCCACAGAAATAAAATCCCAGATCTGTCTCTCTAACTCCAATAATCACTAAACTGACTGAACTGCTGCTTTCTGTTATATCAAAGTGACTCTTGTTCACATTATAACGGAGGAAAACGGTTTTCTCCAGCTTTAATTCTTCAGCAGATATCAGCAGCTTCACCTCCTCAGATCTCAGTCGATACCACGATATCTCAGAATAATTAGTGATGTTACAGAGCAGGGTGATGTTCTCTCCAGGAGGGACAGATGAATGATCAGTTGAAGCGATCTCAAGGAGACACGGTGTAAAGAAACCTGAAGGAACAACAAGAGAGCAGATTCATCATCACTGTCCAAACCAGCTATAGTGCATTAATACATTCAGAGTCCTGAACATTACTCACACTTTCACAGCTACAGCGGCTAATAACAGTCTTTTATAGTTTACTATCTGATCATCTGCTAATGTGTGTATGAACTCACCAAACAGCATCTGTAGAAGAAATGTAGACAGGAGTTTGGCCATTTCTCACACACTCCCTCCAGCGCTCTGAGGACAAGTGCTGCTGTTTCACATCTGGTTTTAGCCACACGGTCCTACATCCTGTTCTGTATTTTGTCAGTCCAATAATCTGCTCACATCACCGGTGTTCTTCTTAGACGGTGCGTACAGATCCGAGCACATTCATCATTTTATCAGTTTATTTTCTTTACACGATCCACCAACAATGCTAACATGAACATCCTAGCAGGCTGAAGAAAAAACATTTTACCACAATAAGACCCTGAGCGTATGTCAGAAGAGGGACAGATCCATGCTAGCAGAATAAATCATAAATCATATTGTTTTAACTGATATTTAGCTGCAATATGCAGAAATGTTTGGATTTATAAGCAACAGCGGAGTATAAATACTTAAGCCGGTTCACACTGTAGGATTTTGACCACGATTTAGTCGTTTGATGAATAAATGAATAAATGTCTGAAACTAATTTTGAGAATCCTAAAAGATTCCTATAATCCTGGGCCAAAATCTGTAGTCTTTGATCGGTAGTTTGACGTGTTCCCCGACAGCAGATTAATGGCCGTTGTGATCAGATTTTCCCTCTGATTAAATTCTGGCAGTGTCAGAAGATTTGAGGCACAGTCCTGTAGTGTGACGTCTCCTACTCCATACGAGTCTTCTTGTGTGCGTCGGTTTTTCAGGTCTTGTACAGTCTGACATTAATGAGAACTGAGATCCTACAGTGTGACATGGCTCACAGTGCAGCGGGGATCGTGTTCGTACAGTCTGACAAGCAGCAGTCACAAAGGACTATTAAAAATCACACAGTGTTCACCCGGATTAAAAATAAGTGCAGTCAGTCTGCAGTCCCATGTTCGTATCAGATATTCTGCTGCAAATCATAATAAACTGTCTACAGCCGTACACTCCTGGGCAAAGAAAAATGGGATAATACCTCATACCATTCTGCATGCGTACAACTTTCACAGATTAACTTAAAAAATCAATTTATTGCTTCACCATTTATTCAACATTTGGAAACCTTGTACCTTTCTTTTAAGGTGTTCAATGTATTGATGGGATTGTTTATATTTCTTATAATATACTGACTTAAAGACAAAATGGAAACCAAATCAAATGATTATTAATATTTAAATAATAAATGGTTTAGTATTGATCAAAGTTGTACATAAATCAAACTTATTACATTCACAAGTTTTTTTTTTCTTTGAGTTTCCATACTTTGTAATTATATTAACAGGAACAATGTACACATTTAATGTACACATTTAAATTCAATGCTCCAATGTTTTGAAGCATTTATAAAAAAAATTAATGTAAATAATAATAATAATAATAAATGCTTTGAACCGTAAGTACTTTTCCACAAATGTGAGAAAGCAAAAAGTGTTAGGTTGTGCCCGCTCTCCCCTACACACATCAACAAAAAAGCCAAGTAATCATGTTAAATATTCTTATAGGGAATTGAGAATACAGAAACTGAGGAAGATCTGCTCTGCATGAAAGAGTAATGACACCATGCAGTTCTGTGGTGATGTTAATAACCACACACTTGAACAGGAAATAGCCCACAACTGGGTAGAAGAAAAGAACAGATCTGGACGTACCTTCTGAATACAGAGGCACTCAGTAATCTTACTGATTTAAATAATTAAGTGGAATCAGAGATACATAAAATCACTGATAGACTGTACAGAGAATATAAACATCACTGACTGTTCATTCTTTACTAATTTACACTTACACTCACTGTCACAGAAATCAGAATAAAAATCTGACTATTTAGTACTCTCTGTGTGTGTGTGTGTGTGTGTGTGTGTGTGTGTGTGTGTGTGTGTGTGTGTGTGTGTGTGTGTGTGTGTGTGTGTGGTTTTGTATGAAATGTTGTGGTCTGGCCTGCAGCAGATCATAACAGGACCGTTATTTGTGACTTGTCAGTCTGGTAAACATTAAAGTCACCTGTGTTGATCAAATGATGTTCTGTAGCTCGTCTTCCTGCAGAAAGACACAATGGAGAAGAAGAGAACTGTTTAAATTTAAATGGTAATAGAGCTCATTATTACAGTTTATATTACAGTGCTGTTCTGGACTGTGATTGGTCAGAAGGTGTTGATTAATTTTCTAAAGAGCAGTTCTGATAGCTCTAAATAGATTTTTAAGAACAGGGCATGTCATTTGTTGATAAATTATATATTGTAATTGTTGTGTTATATGATGAATATGTTCATGGCATAACCACGCATTCTCTTGGGGGGGGGTCATGTGTTGCCCCCCCTCACCAATGTTGAGGAAATACCAATCTGCCCCCCCCCCCCCCCCCCCCCAATATACAGTAGAAAATATTTTCCATGTTTCCCCCTTTAATGAACTGTTGGCTCAAATTTAGCCTATTACCCGAAGACACTTAAAAATTCAACATAGAAGCAAATACTCACATCTGCAAACCCAGTTGGAGATAGAAACATAAAACAACAGCCATGAGTGAGAAGAAGCAAGGTTCCAGATTTATTGGTTCCGTTCCACCACACGAGATCCACACCGATGAGAATTCTCAGAAGTGATCTGACACCTGCAGCTGAGGCTCCTTTATTTATACAGTGTTCTACACAAAGAATACCATTCTGTTTTAGAAAGCGCTTATCAAAATTACCAGTATGTTTTAGAAAGCGCTTATCAAAAATACCAGTATGTTTTGGAAAGAGCCTTTACCGAACACCATTAGGTTTGAAAGAGGTACGAGACACAACATTTCGGAGAGACCTTGGTCTCACAGTTATCTCGCAGGTGCAACGTGACTCAACTACCCTTATAAATGGCCCCTCTTGGTTTTCAGGAGTAATATAGCCTTCGTCTGTATTACTCCTGACTTCTCCCCATGAGTCAAGACTCTTCCCCACCTCCAAGTATATTATGAGTAAGTTTCTTTCACATTTTTCTGTATTTCTGGTTTATAATTTATTTGCTCTACATTTCTGTTTCATATATGGTTATACTGCTTGCAAGTGGTTTACTGTACTCCATACTTCATAATATCATTATATTATCCTTATAATATCTTAATACTTCTTTTATTATTCTTATAAAGTTATAGTCTTCTTTTCTTTTATTTATTTTATTAATGTTCGTATATATCCTTTTATTATTCTTCTAAAGTTATAACGCTCTGCTTTCCTTCTGGCGGGACAGGCCTCTGTGTGTGTGTGCGTGTGTGTGTGTGTGTGTGTGTGTGTGTTATGTCTGCAGGCCTTCCCTTGACTGTACGAGAGTGTGTGTGTTTCTCAGCCTGCACTCCTCAGCTCTTATATTTCTCTGTGACTAATAAACCATAGTGTGTTACTCTTAAAGATCTTACAGTGTGAATCCAATTCGTCAATATCCGCCTAATACCGCTTCTGTGTGTCTAGATGCCCATCGTCACTTTTACTTCTCTCCTTTACTGGAGGGGCTGGATTTGGATCTGAACACTCGCTATCAGCTCGTGCATCTCACTGCTGACATCACGGTGCTACTTGACGTTCTTCGCAGCACCCCCTCTGGAAATGGAAATGCGGGGTTTAAATTCTGGTACTGTGAGAAGATCTGAGGCACAGTCCTGTAGTGTGACTTCTCCTACTCCATAAGATTCTTCTTGTGTGCGTCGGTTTTTCACGTCTTGTACAGTCTGACATTAATGAGAACTGAGATCCTACAGTGTGACATGGCTGACAGTACAGCGGGGATCGTGTTCGTACAGTCTGACAAGCAGCATATACGTTTATTGTTTTCTATTCTGAAAAAACACCATTTCTATTCAGAAAAGTGTCAGTCTTCACTCGGCATCTGAAACTTTCTCCTGAAAAGAGTTCTCTACAGTTGGGGGCGTTAGCAGAACATGTAGGGGTAGAAGGAAATGAAACTGTAGATGTACTGGCAGAAATATCGATAAAGCATGAAACAGATGAAATACAAATACCATGAAGTAGAGCAGAGATTAACACCATTATAAAGGAAAGGAGAGAGGAAGAGACGATAATTACGAGTCTTAGAATATCACGCTGTCTTAAATCTAACATTACACAGAACAGGAAAACACCCCACTGGACTCTGCACACACTGCAATACACAAGAGACAGAAAACACATTCTGTTAGACTGCAAAAGATATGAGGAGGAAAGAACTGAGCTAGAGATGCAGATTGGAAAACAAAACATGACACTAAAGAACTTGCTGGGAAAAACATCTGGGAAAATACACCGTCCCCTTATAAATTATCACTAATAAATCAGAGATTTTAATAATTTAGTATGAATTGCCAATCTGCTGCCCACACTCCAGTCCAGTAGGTGGCGGTAATGCACCTCAAGTTGGTTTTCCAACCGCCTTTAAAACAAAAAGAAGAAGAAGGACGAAGAGGCAGAAGAAAAATAAAAAAGTTAGCGTTAATGCTAAACACAAACAAACAAACAAACTGGTCATCGTACAGCTTGTCGCCGCTCTGTGATGGGCTGAGGTACGAAAATATCCTTATTTTATGCACACCGTATGTTTTATATTGTCTTTAAAGTATTTAATGATGTTTACTGGACGTGTTGGTGAGTATTTCTGATTGTGAATTATATTAAATACTGATGGAACAGTGACCAGTAATCCTCAAGAAATTACACGTTTCTGCGCTAATTTTTACAGTAATCTTTACCATGGAAGTTATTCTGAAGAGTCAGCCTGTACTTTTCTGCAGTCTGTTAAAACCTGCAAGACTATCTCAAGAAATGACAGAAACCTTTGCGATAGTGAAATTACTTTATTAGAAGTTAATAACTCAGCTATAGAACTTAAAAACAATAAATCACCGGAACGGATGGGGTTTCCACAGAGATCTACAATCAGTTTTCTAAAGAATTATCCCCTTTTTTACTTCAGGTCTTTGAAGAAAGTAAACAGAATGAGACTCTTCCCCCAACCCTCACTCAAGGTTTAATTACTTTAATCCCAAAACCCAAGAAAGATTTACTTTTAATTGACAATTGGCGTCCTGTATCTCTGCTTAACAATGATTACACAATTTTAGCTCTTATATTTGTTAAAAGATTAAAATCTGTACTGGATTCTGTAATAGATGAGACACAGTCTGGTTTTATGAATAAAGACACACTGACTACGTTTACATGGACAGCAATAATCTAATTATTGACCTTAATTTAAGTAAGGTAATAATGTGATTAAGGTGTTTACATGAGTCGCTTTTAGAATACTCCAGTCATGTACCCGTTTTACATGTTATTGATCATAATAAAATTAACAGCCCGCGTCATTACGTCACCGCGCCACGCCGTCCGACGTCCCTCCAGAATTTCACGTATCAACATACAGTTCGTCCTCGTTATGGTACCGTATACAGTTTTGCGTGTTTTTATTAATTTTTTTTACGAACGCTTCAAGTGCAGTTAATTATTTGTCATGCTATACGTGCAAATAGACGACTGCTTGAAGCCGTGGGCTGCGTCTCAAATCGCATACTTACCTACTGTATAGTAGCCGAGATGCATGTATTTTTCCCCACTACCGGCCTATAGTAGTCAAGTATGCAGTTTGGGACACAGCCGAACTCTCTTGTTCGCCGTAAAGCGTAAAACTGCCGTGTGTGATCGTGTCCTGTCGCAAAATGCGGTGAAAATGCTCACCCGACGTTCATAATGCGATTAAGGTGTTTACATGTCTGTAATGCACGTCCATAATACGATTAAAACAGGAGTAATTCACCTGTCTTAATTCGATTAGAGCTTAATTAGATTATGACCATAATTAGATTAAGGTTGCTGTTTGCATGGTAGTTTCTTAATCAAATTATGGTCTTAATTAGATTAAGAGTGGATTATTGTTGTCCATGTAAACGCAGTCATTGTTAAAAATATAAGATTGGTTCTTGATTTATTAGATTATTCAGAATTGATACAGGAGGACAGCTTTATTCTGTTTTTTTTTAGATGTTTATAAGGTGTTTGATTCTTTAGAGCACGTGTGTCAAACTCAAGGCCCGCGGACCGAATGTGTCCCGCCACGTCATTTTATCTGTCCCGCGAGAACGTGATAGGTGCATGATTGTCTTAACATACGTTTTTGCTGTTCTTATTCCCAACTCGTAAAATACAGACGAGCTGTCACGCCCCTAGGCGTCTGATACTGACGCAAAAGGGACCCTTCCACGTCTGTATGAAACGCTCTGGATTCTCAATTGACTCCAATGTAAACCCATCCGCGGCGGTCAGAGACGCTCAGAGCAGACGCTCCAGCCGTCCATTCACTCCAATAATAACCCGATCACGGCGATAGATGACGCTGTGAGCCTCAGTCTGATTGGAGAATCATCAGTGTCGTCGGTGGTCGAGGATTATGGGTAATGTAGGAAATTTCCGCTATCCAAAATATCCGAATAAAATTTTATTTCTCAGAATCGAAGGAGAAAAAAAATCATACTGAGGGCCACATAAACTACATCTGCAGCAAAGTCCCGTCAAGGCGATTTGGAATTGAGAAATCTCCACAAATTAACCTCAACATGTCCAAGAAAAGAAGAATTGATGCATAAGGAAGGCAGTTTCACGAACCACGGGAGAACGAATACATGTTTGTACTTCAAGGTGAGAAACCAGTATGTCTTTTGTGTTATGAGGCGGTGTCGGTCGTGAACGAGTACAATCCACTTCGGCTTTTTGACACAAAACACGGCGCTAAGTATAGTCAATTTAGCCTTCAGGAAAAACAAAGAATTGCAGGAGAATTTAAGGGCAAACTGCAGTCGCAGCAGAATGTGGAATTAGCAGGAAATTGAGCAACACAGCTGGCCGAAGAGACACGCAGCTGTCTATCTTTTTGATCAGCTGTGGATGAAAGCACAGACAACATGGATACAGCGCATCTATCCGTTTTTATTAGCGGCGTGGAGCCGGACCTCTGTGTCACTGAGGAGCTCTTGGATGTAGCTGCCCTGCATGGGACCACAACGGGCCGGGACATTTTTGTTGCACTGGAGAAGTCCGTAAGTAAAAATAAACTGCCGTGGGAAAAGTTGGTGGGACTAACTACAGATGGTGCACCTGCGGTGTGCGGAGGAAAAACAGGCTTGTTGGACTAATGAAGGAGAAATTGCGAAAAAGTAACTGTCACCCACCCCTGATAACGTATCAGTGCATCATCCATCAGGAAGCTCTGTGTGGAAAGGTTCTGGAGCTGGATGATATCATGACCATGGTCATGAAAACCGTGAACTGTATTCGGGCGCGTGGCCTGAATCACCGCCAGTTCCAGCTGTTCCTGCAGGAGGGGGGCTCAGAGCATGGAGATATGCCATACCATGCAGAAGTAAGGTGGGAGCGTTTTGTGTTTGTTATTTCCAGAACATGATCTATGAATGAGGATGTGTGTGA